>NC_134810.1:5617896-5635396 GCF_046742065.1 Oratosquilla oratoria | reverse complement strand
ATTCAGACCTATCCTAGTTCATTACCCACACATTTTCTGTATTTATTGCCAGTATTTTCTATAGTGTAACATTCTTTCTGAAGAAACACAATAGTGCGAAACTAGTTAAAGAATAAACTCTCGTTCTATTTGTGTGTTTTCCCTTCTGCCTCTCTCACAACCTGTCAAGATGTTGTCTCATATATATATATATATATATATATATATATATATAATATATATATATATATGTGTGTGTGTAGTTACTTATGTATGTATGTATTTATGTATGTATGTATATATGTGTGTGTGTATATATGTATGTGTATATATATATATATATATATATATATATACATACATATACCAAGGCCTTTTCCCCCTTCCAAGGGAGGTAGCCAAAAAGGGAAAGGCATAAAAACACTCCCACCCATTTCATCCCTAAATACACTCCACACCCCTCCCACCCTTCCTCTCATCTGAGCACCTCCTGGATGACGGGTCATCCCTGCACCCTGCCCACCGCCCTGGGTCAGAAGCAGTGTCGCAAGACACAGTACATCCACAGCAAGGCCGCTTCATTTAATCGGCGACCCCCCCTCTCCGTCCCCCTTTGCATATAAGGCGAGGACGGGGAGAAATCCCTTCGGGCTGCGTCAAAAATTACTCACACATACTACCCCACCCCCCATCCCCCGCCCATTCCTCCTCATGCAGTCACAACATCATCCATATACAACCATTCTCCACTCACCTCTGTCTTCCGTCCTCTCCCTTCCTTCCTCAACAGACATTCCCCTCTTCCCCAAAGCCCCCTTCACCCCATCCATCCACCTCATCCTAGGACGTCCCCTCATGTTCACTCCCTCCACATCTGCCTTCCATACCTCTTTTATGGAAATAGACTCATCCACTGGGATTCGAACCCTTGCCTAGGCGGCTTACGTCTTATAACGCAAAGGCCTTACTGACCATGCTATCACGACCCTTCAAAACGAAACGACTTGGTTCACGGTCCAGTCGTTCCGCCGAGGGCACTCGGACAGAACATGCTACGTAATGTATTTCATCGAATCCTTTATGCAGGTTAGTCTTCCGACAAGTGTTTTTTATCATTTGACAATTTTTGGAAATAGACTCATCCACTGGGATTCGAAGCCTTGCCTAGGCAAGGGTTCGAATCCCAGTGGATGAGTCTATTTCCAAAAATTGTCAAATGATAAAATATCTATATATATAAATATATATATATGTATATAAATATATATATATATATATATATATATAAATCCGGTCATTAACATTCAATGCAATGTAATCTCCTCTATTCCTTTATTTAGAAATAAAAATCCCCCCTCTCCCTCTACCCCTTCTCTCTCTCTCCCTCCACCTCCTCCTCCACCCTCGGTGACCGCACCCGCCTAACCCTCCCCCCCCCAACCCCAACCCCTTGCCCTTGACCTCTGAGGTCCTTATTGTCTGTTCCTTCCCCCCCCCCCTTGGTCTGACCTGATCTTAGGTATATATACTTCTGTCATCCCCAGCTCTGTCACACCCTTCCTTCTCTTTAAATACGTAAGTCTCCGTATTTATTTTTATAAATTTGTCACCTTTATTATTACTGTTACCATGTAATTTTTGTTATTTCAGTTGTGTCTTGATATTGTCTAGTACCTTTATTGTCACCATGTAATTTTTGTTATTTCAGTTATATCTTGTTATTGTCTAGTACCTTTACTGTTACCATGTAATTTTTGTTATTTCAGTTATATCTTGATAATGTCTTATTTAAGACGAAACGTTGATATCAAATAAGAACAAATGGAAGAATATAGAGACCTAGTTTCAATCCACCCAGTCAATGGAAAATCTCTTATCAGGAAAATCGAGAATACGAAGAAAAGACTGAACAACTACAACAATGCTGTCGTTTTTAACTCCACGTGTATATATATATATATATATATATATATATATATATATATATATATATATATATATATATATATATATATATGTTGTACGAAAGAGAAAAGTATTATTCTTGAGGTATCTATATTTCCTGTGTCATTCTCTCTCCACCCCTCTCTCTCTCTCTCTCTATCTATCTATCTATCTATCTATCTATCTATCTATCTCTGTTTCTCTTTCTTTCTCTTTTTTCTAGAAAACTTAACTTGGTCTTCTGTCCGATTCCTAACAGCGATTGTTACTTATATATTATATATTCATATGTTTATTTACTTTTTTATTGTTTATTTATTCACTTAGATATCTATTTAGTCAAATATGTGTTTATCTACTGATCTATTTATTTGTTGATTTCATTTAATTTTACTGTTGCGCATTTTTCTATTTTGTTTTGATCTACCGGACAGAATGGTTTCCTGTTCTTTCATCAGTCATTCTTTTCCCTGCTCCTTGTGAAGATAACCCACCATCCTCCCTGTCAACGGTCACGGAAGTTTTGACACCAGAATCCAAAACACGGATACAGAATCTTCCTCAAAAAAAAAAAAAAAAAAAAAATGCACGATTCCTTCCTCTGCACGGAAAACACCGGGTGAGGATTTTCCTTCCTATATATGGACACCCATTCTCGATATCCAGAGGATGAGAATATGGTATATGGAGGAACTCTACCCTTTGCCTGCATTTCATACTTCTCCCTTTTGTTTTGCTCTTGCCCACGTTTTTGTTTTGTTTTGTGGAGATTATATTCACTTACGAAAGAATAATGCATGGTTTTGGTCCGTAGGAATGTCACTAAAGTCCCAAAAATATTAATTGCATAACTCTTATACAGGCAAAGGTATATATGGATGCACTGAAGAAGAGCAGCACAAAGAAGTGATATAAGGTTAAAGCTATGATATTTCTGCATTGAGTGGATATTGGTCTCCAGTCATACAGCAGTGCAGAGTACTCTGGCCCGTAAGGGTATCACTAAAGTCCTCTTAGAATGTTGACCACATCTATCTACATATCTATCTATCTATCTATTTACCTATCTATCTATCTATCTATCTATCTATCTGTCTATCTATCTATCTATCTATCTATATATATATATATATGTATACATATATATATACATATATATATATATATATATAAATATGTGTGTGTGTGTGTGTGTGTGTGTGTGTGTGTGTGTGTGTGTGTGTGAGTGCCCGACTAGCTATAAAACCAGTGTGATTAGAGCGTATGTCCGGAGGGCTATCAAAGTGTGTTCTTCCTGGCAGGCTCTGCATACAGAATTGCAGCACATCCGGCAGATTCTGGTGAATAATGGTTTCCCTAATAGTGATTTTGATGTAATTTGTAATAAAATGTTGTGTGACCACCTTTCCCCACAAACATCCCCTAAGCCCCAATTCATTGATATATATTACCATAACATCTTCAACAAGGGTTACAAAAAAGATGAAAAAATAATTAAAGACATCATCACTAAGAACTGTCATCCGGTATCTAAAGATAAGGAAATCCGGGTGGTTGTATACTACTCCAACCCTAAAACTAGTTCATTGGTTATAACTAATAACTTAAATAGTAATACTGAGACTATGTCTAAAACTAATTGTGTTTATGAGTTCACCTGTAGCACCGGGAACTGTAGCCCGTCATACAGCATATATTGGTTTTACTAGATGTAGTCTCAGTAGGAGAATTACTATGCATTTACAAAATGGGGCTATAAAACATCACTTAAAGAAATACCATAACCTAACAGCCACCCGTGAATACCTAGTTTCAAACACTAGGATTATAGCAAGTAATAGGGATGTACATAAACTTAAGCTTCTAGAAGCTATGTTTATCAGAGAATGTAGTCCTATCATTAATATCCAATGCAACATGACTTCTGTCATCGCTTTGTATAGCAGCACGAAGCTACTACCTAGCATGACCTCTCTCCGAACCCCCCCTCCACCTCCTCCTACCCACTCCTTCCATCCTCCCCCCAACCGACCTCGCAACCCCCTAACCCCCAAACCCCTCCCCCAACCCTCTTCTTCTCGTATTAATGAGATACCACCCCCGCCCCCACTACCCCCCACCACCACCACCCAAGCCGGCTAGGGGCGTATATATGTCACCGAGCGAAGGGTTTTCTTCGTCATTTCATCGGACCTTTTAACTATTGTAAGTAACGGTCCCCATCAGCCCATGTATAGTGTTTATTTTGTGTGAATTTGCACATTTATTGATATTTGCTTCTATATTTGTATAATTGGTTAGATTTACATGTTGTTTTCTATATTTCTGTACGTCATTATTATCTATGTTACAGAATTTCCTGAAGATGTCTCTTTGTTAGACGAAACGTTGAAATAAATGAATCATTTTGGCAACTTGGTATATGCCCACCCTCTAAATGGCAGAATATTGGTTAGAAAACTGGAGAATACTCACAAGAAGATCAACAACCTCACTAACGCTGTCGATTTTAACAATGCATGCATATATATATATATATATATATATATATATATATATATATATATATATAAATATGTATATATATATATATATTGCGTAGTTGGTATGTTACTACGGCACTTGTCATGTGATCGCTGAATTCAAGTCTTCGGCAGTACCGCATTTCAATTTCTGCATGTGGCCTTCATTGGGTCTCCCGATGTTGATGGCTTAGAATTAAAGTGTATTATAGTTGTTAAAATGTATCTCCATCTCCAATCACTGGGACCCATTCGTACTGTGGTCGAAATATATGGATATCATCTATTTCATTTCTTCTTATCCAACACAGTGGGTTCTTGTTGAATTTTACGAATGTGTTACGACATTACTTTGTATATATATATATATATATATATATATATATATATATATATATATATATATCTATATATATATATATATATAAATAAATATATATCTAAGACTTTTTCTCCCTTACAAGGGAAGTAGCCAAGTCAAAAGCCAAGTACCCACTTCCACCTAATCTACTCTCATCCACCCTCCCCTCTTCATTCTCATATTAGCCCCCACATATGACGGATCATTCCTGTATTCCACCCACTGCTATGATTAAAAAAAAAAAACACGGCACAACCACAGCCAGATCACTGCATCTAGTTGGAGACCCCCCCCCCCCACACACACACACACTCACACACTTTCCGTCTCCGTCCCCTCATGCAGAAAAAAAAAGAGTAGAGGACGGGGATAAACCCTTTCGGGCAGCGTCAAAATATCATTCATATACGAGTATAACCCCTTTGTACCCCCATCCCCCACCCATTCCCTTTCTTGAATCACAGTATCATGAATCCACAGCCATTCTCCATTCACCCTAACCTCCTGTCTACTCTTTTTTTTTTGTTCAACAGGCATACCCCACTTGCTCAACGTCCCATTCACCCCACCCACCTACCTCATCCCCTCAAGTTCACTTCCTCTACTTCTGTCTTCCACAACTCTTTTATTAATGTTTCTTTATTCATTCATTCAATGTGTCCAGACTCTCCTAATACTCTTTCATCAACCCTATCTGCCATTTCTATTTTCACCCCATCACTCCCCACCTCCTCGTTTCTCACTCTATCCATCCTTGTAACCCCTATTTCTCAGACATTTCATCTCAAACATATTTAAAAATCTCCTCTTTGCCTCTCTTAAATTCCAAGTCTCTACTCCATACGGTTCCGTCTGTACAATCATCCCTTTGTATTCATTCATAAAAGCCTGTTTCTCATAAGACTTTTTAATCCGCCAAAGAATTTGCATGTTTCTCTCAGTATATAATAACTCTCCCCGCCACTTCTCCCTTTTCTGCCACATGCGATCCCAAATATCAACTTCCTCCAGACTCTCTCCTTTAAGATTTACTTCCAACTTGCTGCCATCCTCATCCCTTGTACACCTCATGACCTTATTTTTATCCACATTTACCTTCAACTTTTTCCTATCGCATATCCCACCAAACTCCGTCACTAACTCCTTTAATCCCTTCCGACCCTACCAAAAGCAATGTGTCATCAGCAAGCAACTGGCTCAACTCCCACTTTCTCAATTTTCTTAACCGTCTCCAGTCCCCCGCCTATTACCCTCGCATTTATCTCCTCACCACCTCATCCATGTATACATTGAACAACCATGGCAACATGACACATCCATGTTGCAATCGACATTTACCTGAGACCACTCGCTCTTTCCATTTCCAATTCTAACATAAGCTTTACTACTCTTGTAAAAAAAAATATTGACTACTCTAGGCAGCTTTCCCCCAATTTCATATAGCTGCAAAACCTCCCAGTGCCTTTCTGTCTACCCTATCATAGACCTTTCCCCCCCCCCAAAAAAAAAGAATAAAATAGAATACATTTGCTAAAGCTGTCTCACATATCTGCTTTGCCACAAAAATATGACCCACTGAACCCCTATCTTTCCTATAGCCCCATTGTTTCTCACTAATTACTCCTTCTGTCCCTTTCCTAATCTTTCAACTTTAAAACTCTCCCATAAGCCTTCCCAACTACGCTGAACAAAATGATCCCTCGGAAACTAGTACAATCACACTCACATTTGTCTCTCCTTCTCCTTGTAAAGTGGAACAATACAGACATTCCTCTAGTCCTCCGGCACTTTACCCTCCCTTAGACACACATTAAATAACCTCACTGGTCAGTTCACTATATATGTGCCTACCTACCTCAGATAATTCGCATGACACTCATCTAACCCAGGCTCCTTATCTTCTCTCATAATTTTCAAAGCTACTTGTACCTCATCTGTTCTTATATCTCCTCCATTTTTCTTTCCCATCATCGTCATTTTTAGCACCTCCCACTGTTAGTGCTAATTCCTCCCTATCCACCTCCACATTCAACATATCTCTAAAATATTTTGCTCATCTTCCTCTTAGAGCCCCCTCTTCTGTCCATCTGTGCCCTTTATCTTTTCTTCTCTATTACTTTCAACGTTTTCTGCCACACTTCTCCCCCATTTTACATCTTCTCTTTTTTCTGATTCCTTTATCATTTGTTTTGCTTCTCTTACTTTTTATTTGTAGCTTTCATATGTTTTTCTCGTTCTACTTTGCAGCAAATCTCTAAATCCTCAGTTCTTCTCTTCTACAACATTCTTCATTTCATCATCCCATCACTCACCACCCTTCTTTTTATTCCCCCCTATCTTTATTGTTTCACACACCAACTTTGCACACCCTTTCATTTCCCCCTCCACTCTTACCTCTGCTCTATTTTTCACCTTCTTCCACACTTCTCTCAGTTTCCCCTAATACTCATGTTCCTTTTCTTTCTCATTTAAACGGTTTACTCTAAGGACCTGTTTTATCTTCTGCCATTTTCCTTTTTCTCCACCTATTCTAGACATTTTATCTTCCACCAAAAAATGATATGATATTCTCCCACCCTCTCTCCTAAGAACATAGATATTCAGAAGTCTTCCTACTCTTCTCCTGGATACTACTTCATAGTTATCTAATGCCTTATCAACCACTTTTCCCTCCACCACCCTCTCCCATGGGTGCTTCTACTTGACTTTTTTCCTAAGTACTGTGTTAGCTATCATCAACTCTCTAAACACATCACTATTAACTTTCTACTACAATATTTACCTGGCATTCCACAGTTCCCAAACACTCCGTCTATTGGTTCATCTCCTACTCTAGCACTGAGATTCCCCAGTACTACTACACTGACATTTCTCCGAAAATTCCCCAAGCACTCATTCAAATATAACAAAAAAAAAAAGCCTCCGTTTCCTCTGCCCTCTTCTCACTACTAGACCCATATGTTCTTACAAAGACCTACATCTCCCTTCCCAGTTTCACCTTCATCCACATTAACGTTAAAGAAACCTCCTTCAACTCCACCACACGTTTGAATATCTCCTCACTTACTAGTAGAGTCACTTTTTCGTTCCCTCGTCCTGTTCTCTCGACATCCACCATAGCATTCCCAAACTTAAAATTTTCCTTCCCATTCAACTTAGTTTCACTTCATGCCAAAATATATATCTTCCTTCTCACAAACATACTTTCTATTTTTTCCCTTTTACTCTAATATGCACCACACCCACGGACATTAAAAGACCCAAACCTTAGGGTCCTGCTTAGAAAACTTCTTCGAGACCTTCTTTTGCCTTGACTTCTCTTAGGAGCAGGATGGCTAGTCCCATCACTTCATCCCACTTGAAGCACCTTCACGACCCGAGTGGGAAGACTAGGTGGTAATATTTATACTTCCCCCTACCACAGGGGACAGAGGCGAAAATGTTGGTTGACTGAATAAGACAAATAATACCTCAGACGTTGTCTCGATGGAAAGGTGTCCCGTTCATGGCAAGGGGTTATGCCCGACTCTATTGCGATAACACACGATAGTTGTACGAGACTGTCTATTAGGATAAAGGCGCTGGTAAACTACAGCTCATAACGATAATGACGATAACAACAACAACGACGAGGACAACACCCTTACCACCACGAACACCAGCAACATTACATTTTGGCATGAAGTGCCGCAGCGTCCTCGTCGTGGGACGACCCCTTAAACCCAAGAGTTGGGGCAGACATCCCTGGCCATAGGTGCTACGCAGGTAGCACCTATCCTCAAGAGGGGCTTCGGTCGCCTGGGCGAGTACCACATTCCTTTCACAACATGCACTGTTAATTTTTTTCTGCACTGAGGAGTGTTTTTCCGGTGGCGTTCACCCCTTTTCTTCCACTATTAGCTGGAGATATAGAGAGTAATCCTAGATCCACCACAACATACACATGCCCAACATGTTCCAAAACCATCATTTCGAGCAGACGGACAAAGGGCTTAGTTCAATGGAACATATGCAAAAACTGGTCCCACTTCTTTTGTACAACACTTGCAAACACAAATGAATACACAAACACTTGGACATGTTCTACCTGCCCTCCAATAACCTCACCCCTATCTTCCCAACCACAGCCTGCATCATTACCTCCACCAAGTCCCCCCCCCGCCCCTCTCCTCAATCAATCCTCCCACTCCTTTATCACCAATCACACCTTTTCCTCCCTCTAGCCCAGATTCTATACCTTCCCCATGAACACCCCAACCCCAGAAGGGAACGTACAACACATACAGAACACACAACATCAACATACTACAACACAACACCTATGGCATCAATACAAAAAACACGAATTCGAACACTTCCTCAAACAACACAACATACACGTTAGCATCATACAAGAAACAAAACTAAGACACTCACACATAACGTCAACATTTCACAACTTCACCACCATTAGACAAGACCAGACCGACGGTAATGGCGGTGGGCACATCGCCCTGGTCCACCAATCCATCTGTTTTGTGGACACAAACACCACAACCAAAATCCTCCTCCCTACCACAGATAACACCACAGAAACCCAAGCTATCGTAATCCGTACAGGCAATAAATCAACACTGACAATAGTTAATATATACATTACCCCCTAATCATCTCCCACAGTTCCAAACACCTTCAGGCCTCAACTCAATAAACTAGCCAAAATCCCAAACCTTATGGGTGGTGACTTCAACGCCAAGTCATTGGCCTGGTGTTTCGACAACCCAGACACAGACAGAGGGCTTGATATGCAGACTCAACTTGACTTACTGACCATCATGAACAACACACATAATCATACACATGTCCCACACCAAGCCCTCTACAACCCCTCCTCTCCTGATATCACCTTCTGTTCCCCCTGCCTAACCCCAAAAACTTCTAATTATCATAACCACCAAAACAAGATGCATTCCAGTTGGCCACAGACACACATACACCAATTACAAGAGAGCAAACTGGGAAGCTTTTACTGAAGAGACAGAACATCATTTTGAGACACTTAACAGTAGACCAATCACGAAGATAAACAATGCTGTACACATTTTTAATACAATCATACAAAACGCAGACAAGTGATATATCCCTATAGGCAACAGAAAATCACACAAACCCAATTTCACGCCAGAAACCCAAGGCCTCATCAGACAACGAGATAAAATTAAACACAATATCCCCCACATCTATCCCTCAAAACATAGCAGACCAAATACAATAACTAAACACAGAGATTACCAATAAAACACATGAACAAAAACACACAATTGGCAAAAGCTTGTCAATACACTTGATCACAAAACAAACACAAGCAAATTGTACAAAACACTCAACAGCATTTCACTATCCAACAGTAACACAACACGCTCTCACGTAGCAATAACCACAACAACCGACGCACAATTCGACGTAAGAAAGACTTTTCCACAGACTCAGACTATACACCCTTCATAGACAGTCAGACAAAACACATAATACATAACCTCAAGCACTCATCCGTCTGTGGCCCTGACAACATAAGTAATATACACCTAAAACACATTGGACCACAAGATATATATGCACTCACAAACATTCGAAAATACAGCTATTCACACAGCACTATACCTGAGATCTGGAAGCATGGGAAAATAATCACAATCCCAAAACCCAAGAAAGACCCAACAATCCCAACATCACACCACCCAATCACACTTCTCTGAACCCCCTCTAAAGTCATTGAACGCTTCATACCTCTATTCATCACACCACATATTCCCCTTGTTAAATCACAACATGGTTTTAGGCCACTACACTCCACAAACACTCTTCTTATAAACCTCACGCAAAGAACATTAGAGGGCATCAACTCAGATAGACCCCATCACAGACCACTTCTTATAACATTAGACATTAGTAGAGCTTTTAATGCTATCCCCCGCCACAAACTAGCAAACAAAATATATAACACAAACATGCACAATAACACCAAAAGATGGCTGGCCAAATATCTGGCAGGCAGAAATGCTCATGTGTCATATAATGGCCAATCATCGCACCTCAGAAACATTAAAAATGGAGAAACACAGGGTTCTGTTCTATCCCTCACACTCTTTGGTATATACATGCATGATATACCCACACCAAACACTTCAGAAACACAAATCTCTTCCTACGCAGACGACATAACAATCACATGTACACATCATAACACAGATAAAGCCACATAAATATTATAGTTATACCTTGATACACTCAACACATGGTTTATTACAAACTGACTCAAAATAGCCCCAGCCGAATCTACAATAACACTTCTCACCAACTGGACAAAAGAACACAAATACATTCCTCATCTCTATATCAACAACACTCTAATACCACACCCACACACCCCGAAAATTCTTGGTGTAACATACCATACATTCATGTCATTTAAACATGAAAAATAGAAAATAAATGCACACCTAGACTCAACGCACTTAAACAAATCACTGGAACAGCATTTGAACAAAACAAAGAAACTAATACTACAATATACAAAGAATGCATACGCTCAGTGATGAATTATGCGAGTTCAGCATAGGCATCTGATCCCAGTGAGACACACCTTAACACCCTTCAGACCATGCAAAACAAAGCATTAAAAACAATTACAGGCTGCACATATACAACACCTACAGACCATCACACTTTGAAACAAAAGTCCTCAAAGTCAAAGATCACCTTGACATGAGAAGCACACAAACACATGCTGTAGCCTCAACAAACACAGCACATCCCCTACACTACATAGCAGAACACCCACACACACAAAGAAATATAGAAAAAAAAATCTATATCATACTTCTCTTTCTCCAAAACCACCAAATACCTGCCTCCGAAAACATATTCATAATCACATTACTCACTGCTCCATTAACACACTAAAAGACAACACATTGCTGCATGCTAGACCCCCTGATATCCATCCCTCTGAATCCTCTCTCCCATGAAAAGACAGGGTCCACCTGGCCAGACTGTGATAAGGCCACCACCGAGCCCTTCTAAGCTACCATAGGGGACTGGATGACCGCATTGTGGACAAATGCCCAGGATGTAACACTTCACCCCATACTATTCAACATATGGAAGACTACATTATACACAATCACGCACGGAAACAACACAACATACACTCCATACAGGATTTGTGGGAAAACACCGTTTCAGGCGTGGCATTCCTTGGGGAGACGGGACTGCTTGGACAGATAGTCTAGGGAACAACAGCAGCAACATCAAATCCACTAACGCCACCAACAATACCAACACCAACACCAACACCACCAACACCATCACCACTAACATCACCGCCACAACTAACAACAACAACAACAACAACAACAACAACAGCAACAACAACCTCATATTCTAAATTAAAATCTTCCCAAGCTTGTTGCAATCGAACGGATCCTGTGGACTACGATATAGAAGATCTTGTGTATAAGTTGTTACCTCAATTTTTACTAAACTGGAAACCCGTAAACCCAGAGTGGCTGGTAACAGTCCTCTGAACCTCCCACAGATCTCTTTGAGAAGAAACGTTTGACTATTTGATTACTGTCTGTGTTGTATCAGTGTGGGACTGTTTCTATGTCAACTGTTCAAAGTGGTATACAGAAGAGAGCACATGTCAGTTGGTAGCTCTTCATTTGTGACAAAATGTAAGAAACACGTTCAAGTTAATAGAGATATTCTTGGCCGAGTCCGGAGGCCATGTATCAGCTCCTCGGGGCTGGATCTCCTGATGAAGGTAAAGGGGTTAATGGGCTTTGAAAATGGGGAGCCTCGTTTTCTATTATCCAGGACCACAACATGGAGGTACCCACCATTAGCCACTCCTAAAGTGAAATAGAAACAAAGCTAAGCTGTCAAATCAATCTTTGTTTATTCACCAAATTTTGAAAAAACAGAGGTTAGAAAAAAGATTTAAAGAAGTAAGTTTCTTTCCCCATCCTCATTATAAGGAAAGGTCACAAGAAATAAATATGAAAGGATTAGAAGGATCAAAAGTTAGGTTAACTTCTTAAACACGATCAGATTTAGACTATATCTTTGTTCTATCTATGAATAGATGATTTTGTTCGATCCGAAAGTGGTTCTCAATCTTGTATGTCCTAAGTACAACACCCACTAATTTCTACTAATTTAGTTTTTTTTTAAGAGCTTTTGTCGATTTTGTCATCTAAAACTCTAAACTATGTTAAATTTATGATGAATTTCGTCACTATAAAAAAAAATTCAGGCTCCAATTGCACTTTTTTTTTTACAATTTCCCTGTCTTCTGCAGAAAAATAAAGAACCACAGCTGTCTGTTAGATTTTCCATAATATAAAAACAGTGTAAACTTTTTGTCTCAAGCTGACGTGTCTGATAAATAATGCAATCATAACAAATTCATCTAATATATTTCGTTGTTTAGGATTCGATTAAAAAGAAAGCAGTAGAAAGAAGTTTGTGATAGTTATACCATTTTATACTACTCAAAGGTTTGCGATTTATTTAGGTAAAAACGTAGTATTGAATGCAAATCAAATATATATATATATGTAATGAGAATAAATGTCTGAAATTTGTCCTCAATTGCTTAGTTGAAACAAAATCTATAAGACTTACCTTCGTACAGTGTTATAAAGAGTTCAATATCCTTCACCCACGTGATGTTCTTTGCTCTTTGTCTTTTGTTGCCTTAGAATTTTTTTAATCGAACAAGGCATGATGTAATTGGCCTCGATTCTATGTTAAACATCTATTGCCTCTATCATAGTGAATCAAACTTCTTATTCAAGGTTTCTCCCCGTATGTTTGAACTTCGTTATGGATATCCAATATTTCTGTCCTTATGGACAATATTGCACCAAAAAGTTTATTTCAGATATGAAAGAGGAGAAAAATAAAGAAAAGTAGTGAAAAGGAAGAAAAATGGAAGTTATAAGTGATCAGCATTTTTTATTTGGCGATGTGAGTCTCCAGTCACAAAAAATACTACGCAACTCTAGGATACAGAGGTGTTCCTAGAATACTGACCGCATTAATAGCATGCAGTTAATACTCTAAAAAAGGTGGGGGGAGGTTCCTTTCACATGGTGTAGATGACAAATATCCATAGAAATCATGACCGGATAAAGGCGACCGATTTTCAAAAGAGCTGCTCCCAATAAAAGGGATGACTGCATAGGGGAATTGCTTCAAGAAAACAGCAAGTTAGCGTCGGTTAACGTGTGAGGTGGCTCGTCCCTTGACCATTGCTCCTAAATAATGATGATTTTAAAGGGGCCAAGGGGAAGGAGTTGAAAAAAATCACAAATTGAACGGAATATACTGAAAAATAAAATAAAAGTAAGTCAGCTTGCTGAAGACCTCGATCTGTAAAATTAACAGCTGTGCATCATGAATGAGGTCATTAAAATGCAAATCCTCTAGTCTGCTGAAAATACAAGAGCAAATCCTTTAATGAAAATGTTATGTACAGAAACTATTTCCTGATTTTGCTTGTCTGTTTTTGAAAAAAAAACTAATTAGAAAAAAGACCACATGACGAGCTTCCGTATAATAGATATGGTAACCTATTCCTTATATATATGTATATGTATATATATACACAAACATATATATATATGTATATATGTATATATATGTATATATATATGTATATATATACATATACATATATACATATATATATATATACATATGTATGTATATACATATATATATATATATATATATGTATAATATAACACACACACACACACACACACACACACACACACACACACACACACACGCACGCACACGCACACACACACACACGAACACACACACACACCCACACACACACACACACACACACACACACACACACACGCACGCACATACACACACGCACGCACACACACACACACACACACACACACACACACACACACACACACACACACACACACACACACACACACACACACACACACACACACACACACACACACACACACACACATACACACACACACACACACACACACACATATATATATATATATATATATATATATACATATATATATATATATATATATGTGTGTGTGTGTGTGTGTGTGTGTGTGTGTGTGTGTGTGTGCGTGCGTGTGTGTGTGTGTGCGCGTGCGCGCGTGTGTTTGTGTGTGTGTGTGTATGTGTACACACACACACACACATATATATATATATATAATTATATGTATGTATATATATATGTATATATATATGCATATATATATATATATATATATATATGCTGATTACCATAGGGAAAAGAAAAGTTCTTGAAATCCGAGCGCTTTCGTGATATTTGTTCACATCTTCAAGGATTACAATAGAATGAATAAGTACAGAGTAAGATGAGATATATATATATACACATGAGAGAGGTTTGACAACTGGAAAGGGTCACCACTTAAGCTAATTTTATCAGGTCAGGTCAAGTCTTGAAGGGTAGGGGTGGGTGACCTTATTTCTTACAGTAATTATCATGTATACTCTTAACAAGAACTTTTCTTTTCCCTGTGGTAATCAGCATAACAGTGTAGTCACGTGTGTTTTGTGATACTTGTGCATGTATATATATATATATATATAAATATATATATATAGCTAAAACCACGAGGAAATCAAATATCAGAATACTAAACGTTTTCGTCAATTCAAGACATCTTCCGAGTACATAGATACACAGCAAAGTACAGCTTAAATAGAATAGTGTAGAGAACAGGAGAGGTCACTCAACATAAATACATGAGAATTGTCTTACAAAGGAACAAAAATAGAAATAATAAAAACAATAATGACAGGAAAATATGAATAAAATGGGTGATAATTGACACAGGTGACAAAAGGTCACACAAGATGGCTAAGGCGGAGGTTTGTGACATTGTCCTACAATTTGGTTGATGACAAAATTATCTAGATTGAAAAGACCAATGCTTGAATTGAGATTCTCATTGAAAGTTTTTTTTTAATGAGACACAATTCAATTATATTATTTGCCATATAAGAACCACATGAAACAATTTCTTTTGAATTATCCCAATCAATGCATTGGTTGCTCACATTAGAGACTACAACCGTTGCATTGACTGGGACAATTCCCAAGAAATTGTTTCATGTAGATCTTATTTGGCAAAGAATATAATTGAATCGTGTCTCATTAAAAAACTTTCAATGAGAATCTCAATTTAAGCACTGTTCTTTTCAAACTCGATAATTTTGTTATCAACCTAATTGTAGGACGATGTCACAAAGCTCCGTTTTAGCCATCAGAGTTGCCTGCATTGAGATATGTTTTGAGATATGGTTTTTTAATCAGACAAACCAGTGAAAAGAATCTTATACAAATAACGACACTGACAGTGATATGACCAAAACTGTCTTGGTACAATAAACTCTGGCTAACGCTCAGTTCAAGTTTCCAGTGATAACAAGTCAAAAGAAGGTTAGTGAAAGACTAGCAGTTTGGAAAAAGCAAGTGATATATCTCTTAGGAGAGGAAAACTTGCACTTTAGGACAGCTTTGCCAAGCAACTGGACCAGGAAAAGAGACTTGAGAAGGCTCAGGTTGAGAGAAAGAAGAACGATGATTGGAGTCAAGCTGATTCAGAGTTTAACGACTTCTCCATGGCTGATTCGAATGCTGACCAGGAGAACGATGATTTTGTCCCTAACCCCGAAAATTATTATTCCAAGCGCTCCAGGCATAAGATTTGAAATAAGAAAGATATCTTAAACATACCTCTGGTCAGCATGCGACACCACACTGGTCTCAGAGCAACTACAGAGATAGAATCATCTGCCTGGATTGACGGTAGTTTGATAACACCTGATGACGCTCACCTGGTGATAGATCATAAAAAGTAAAGAGAATGCAGGAGAAACTTGTCAGTAAACTAGAAGAGGAATTTGATAAGAGGATAAGAGGAAATGGAATCAATTATTTGTTTTTTGATGGGAGAAGGGATGACACTAAAGTGTTTATGAAAGTTGGAGATTCTGCCAAATTTTTCACCTGCTATGGTGAAGGAGGAACACTATACCTCGTGCAGTGAACATGAGGGAAATATTTGTGACATTTCACTCCAGAGAAAGATGACATCAAGAAACCAGTTGAGATAGTGGCAGATAACTTTGTGAACTGCCTCACAAAGAGGAACATAGACCAGACCCTAAAGGCCATTGGAGGGGACAGCATCAACACAAACACAGGGTGGCAAGTGTTTGGGGAGGGTCATGCAATGGATAGAGCGGAAGATTGGGAGGAAGCTTGTTTGGATTGTTTGTGACCTCCACACTAACGAGTTGCCACTCAGACATCTGATCCAGGAGCTGGATTGCAAGACTCTTTCAAACAGCATATGATTTGGTCCTCTTGGCAAGATGCTGGACTCTACCACTGAATAAGAAATAAATCCGAGGTTTGAAAGAATTATCTTTGGCCCTCCACTAGTTGAGATTGCACAGACTGTGATTGACGACCTGAGTACTGACCAGTACTATGGTTACATGAATGACAGTGCCATCAGGACTGGGGTTATGTCTGATAAACTTGCTTACCTGCAAATAGGTCCAGTCTCACATTCTAGGTTGTTCACAATGGCTCTCAGGTCCTGCA
>NC_134810.1:5597896-5607896 GCF_046742065.1 Oratosquilla oratoria | reverse complement strand
CAGAGGATACAAGTTCAGAGAGGACTCATCCTCAGAAAGGTCCGTTTCATTAAGATGTCTCACTCTTGAATAATTCCACTCTAGAGGAAATTCTGTCTTATAGTTAGCTATTCCATAGAGGGGACTTTATGATTTGGACCCTTTGTTTATGTTAAAAAAGAGGGGATATCGTTGTAGAAGATAATATGCCTAGAAAGTTATTTTAGTATTGGGGTTTGGGTGTCTGAGCTGGAGGTATCCTCGTCTTGATCGATCACCTGTCTTGAAAAGGTCCGCCTTGGAGTTCTTGCTTCACACTGGGCATTTCTCGTCATGTGTTCTGACTCCAATAGTAAGAAGACGTCTTCGTTTACGGTATTCTAGACTTTGTATTACAATCATATATCTAACATTTGTATAGGTTTAATTTCTCTTAGGTTATCATTCAGCTTTATAAATAGATAAATAAAAAAAATAGATAAATAAATAAATAAATAAATGAATAAATAAGTAAGTAAATAAATAAATAGATGAATAAATAAATAAATAAATAAATAAATAAATAAATAAATAAATAAATAAATAAATAAATAAATAAATAAATAAATAAATAAATAAATAAATAAATAAATAAATAAATAAATAAATAAATAAATAAATAAATAAATAAATAAATAAATAAATAAATAAATAACAAGTCTGTTGTTGGCAGAATTATCTAGCCGGTGACGGTGATTTAGTAACAGTCCACGAGAACCTGATTGGCTGAGAGAGTGGTGACGTCACGCCAACGGGAACAACTGATTGGCCGAGAGTATTGACGTCACGGCAACGGGGACGACTGATTGGCAGAGAACGCTGACCTCACGACAACGGAGACGATTGATTGGCAGCGAGCGAAGCAAGTTTGCCCTAAGGGCCGAGCCCTCGAGGGGCAGGGAGCAAAGCGACCGCTCGCAAAGCCGCAGGCCAAGGGCCTATGGCGAAGCCATGGCGGTGAAGCCGGCACTTGCATGACATAAAATTCACTTATTTGAAGGTATGACAAGAAAAGATTGTAACCGAAGTCGTTTCTACTCAAATTATCTCACAACAGTTGACAATTGGACCAGTATGAAGCAACCTGAATTTTCATGAAAGAGGTCAAGGGACTTTAATTGTGGAGTAGAGATCTTGAAAGTCATCTTTGTGCTGCGGAGAATCTGCCTTCGTGGGGTGTCTTTCTCACAAAAGTATCTTTCTTGGAGGAGCTTTGTTGATGGTTATCACAAACACAGGGAATTTTCTGACACGGTTGTGGCCGTGATTTTTTTTTTTTTTTATCTCTCTTGGGAATAACAAAGGCAATAAAGTCATACTAGAAGTATTGATCTTTTAGAAGTTACATGTGCATAGACTTCTTCATAATATGAAATTTCTACTTACTAGAAAATCAAAACTCGATTGATCCCTCTTATATCATTCATAATATCATAGTGCAAGGCATGTATCTATGTGTCTGGTTAGGATGGTGAAGAGCCTACGAATGGAGCCGCGTAGCCGAAGCCGTCAACTGCTGGGAATCTGAGAAAAGTACTACAAACCCATGACTAAGCAAATGCCAAACAAGTACACTCCTGATTACGCAATCAGCGATGTGTGTACAGTGTGCATCTTAAATGTTTAGTGCTTTTTCGACTAAAATGTCTAAAAAATGGTCTTAAAATTCTTTATTTTATGCTGACGGGGTGTTTAAAAAATGCAAGCGCACGTAACATATTCCGCATACAAAATTGATAGATAAATAGATCAAATAAAATAAAATCTTAGTATCTTCTAGATACAAATACCATAGTTATTTCTAAAATTCTATTATTAAATTTTTGTTTTAACAATGTGTAATGGTATTTTCACTTTGCAATTGATTTGTAACGCTTAAAGATACTTCCATATAAATTATGTCATAGTACGATCATGGAATTTTTTTATACAAACAAATCTTAAAGTATTAAGAAGCATTGCTTATTTCCATATCAAAACCTCACCTCTGCCAAGGGGGGAACACGATGAAAATTGTTCTTAGGAATGCAAATCAACCAAAGACAAAAGTCCAACTTTTTATTAGAACCACTTATATATCTCTACTTTTAGAGATTCCTTAAAAACAATATACATCCAATATTTAATCATAACCAAAATATAGACATATAACGACTTTTTTTTATATAAATTTTTGGTTTCCTTTGTCGGATTTCATACCCTCGAGATTTTAACAAGAAAAGGTTTTGTTCCCAAAGGTACTCCAGAAATTTAGGAGGGCAAGATAACTTTTGAAGAGCAGGAACCCCTTTTTTGTCCTCTCTCCTTCCCCCTCTCTCCCCCTCCAATCCTTCCTCTCTCTTCTCTTAATCTTTCTTCTTCTTCTCATTCTCTCCTTAACTTTTTTTTTGTTAAAAGTTTTGAAGGGCGTGTCTTTTTTTTTTTTTTTTTTGTCCTCTCTCTTCCAGTAAGTCTCCCTTTCTCCATTCTCCTCCCCCCTCACCATTTAACTCCTTCTCCCTCTCCCTCTCCTCATTACCCCATTTACTCTATTTCTTTCCTCCGTACCTCTATCTCTTTCTTTCTTCTTTTATTTTTTCTCCACTCTCGTTTGATTAATCCTTTAAAACCTATTAGTAACTATAATTCATTGAACAATATTTGATTTATTCGCTCAGGTCAAGAAACAACTTAAATAATTTTATTCTATCTAGTAACAGTTGGTTTTATTCAGTAAAAATCTAAATTTTGATAATTTCTTATCATTCTTAGCCTTTGATTCTCATTGCGTTGAGAGAAGATTACTATCACAGGATGCATATCACCTTTCTTTCCCTACTCCCTTATCATCTTCCCATCTCCCCTCAGCTGAATAAAATCTTGGTGAACTAACGATAAAAAAGAAAATATCAAGTTAATCTGATAAAGCTGCAGACTGAGGGATGTCACCTCATCAACAGCATTTTTTCTCTTTCTTTCTCCCTCTCTTCCTCTCTTTCTATATCCTTTTCTTTTTCTCTATACCCTCCTCTCTCTCTACAGCCTTCCCTTGGGCTACCTCTCCCTCTCCCTCTCCCTCTCCCTCTCCCTCTCCCTCTCCTTCTCCTTCTCCCTCTCCCTCTCCCTCTCCCTCTCCCTCTCCCTCTCCCTCTCCCTCTCCCTCTCCCTCTCCCTCTCCCTCTCCCTTTCCCTTTCCCTCTCCCTCTCTCCCTCTCCCTCTCCCTCTCCCTCTCCCTCTCCCTCTCCCTCTCCCTCTCCCTATCCTTCTCTCTCTCTCTCTCTCTCTCTCTCTCTCTCTCTCTCTCTCTCTCTCTCTCTCTCTCTCTCTCTCTCTCTCTCTCTCTCTCTCTCTCTCTCTCTCTCCCTCTCTCTTCTCTCTTACTCTATCTCTAACCCCCTCTCTCCCTCTTTCCCATTTTTTTCCTTCTTCCCCCCCCCCTCTGTCCTTATTGTACTGTATGTTTATGACTGTATTAGAGAAAGATATTGCTTTGGCCGAGTTAACCATCTCAGTTGGAGCGTCAGCTGCGACTCCATGTACTGACTGACTGTTCTTCCTAGTCTTCTTCCTTTTCATCTTATTCTCCTTCTTCGTCCTGAAATTCTTCTTCTTTGTCTTCGTATTCCTCCTCGTCTTCGTCTCCTTATTTGTCTTTGTATTCCTTGTCAGGTAGAGGTGGGTCAGATCAGCCCGAAACAGATCAGGTTCAGATCAGATAAGTAAATCCAGGTCAGGTCAAGTCATGTCAGGTCAGGTCAACTAAGGTCAGGTCAGGTCTGGTCTGGTCTGGTCTGGTCTGGTCTGGTCTGGTCTGGTCTGGTCTGGTCTGGTCTGGTCTGGTCTGGTCTGGTCTGGTCTGGTCTGGTCTGGTCTGGTCTGGTCTGGTCTGGTCTGGTCTGGTCTGGTCTGGTCTGGTCTGGTCTGGTCTGGTCAGTTTATACTATAGAATTAGATATTTAAACCTTGGATCTAGATTACATGATTGGTCTCCTTACTTTCAGGACGACGCGTGCAATAAAAAATACATACTTTGATATATACATTCACATGCACATGCGAGCGCACACAAACACAAACACACACATATATACTCACATACATACACAAATACACACACACACACTCACACCTACACACACACACACAAAAAAACACGCACGCACCCGCGCGCGCACACACACACACACACACACACACACACACACACACACACACACACACACACACACACACACACACACACACACACACACACACACACACACACACGCATACATACACACACACACACACTGTTTCCCCTGTTCCCTCCGTTGTTGTTACTGTTTACTGCTCCATCTACCGTTCCCTTCTATGGTCCCCTTTCACTTTCAGCTTTCTTTTCATCACTGTCTTTATGTAGGTTAGTCACTCACAATATTTTTCTGTAGGAAGACCCTTTGGTTTTGATCATCTTACTTAGTCAAGTTACACTGTATAAGAAGGGGAATTAAATTAAACTTAATTTTTTTCTTTGTTTTCTTCAATAATTCTTCTACAACGTTATGATCTTAGGTACACCAAAGGACTCCCATTCGAAATCCTCAATTTGATCATTAGGTCATTTTGCACTGACGTCGTAATTTCTTTAGTCCAATGCTCTTTACTCTTACATCGAAGTGCCTCCCATGAATCAATTTGATTTTCTTTTCCTCCATCCTTTCTCCAATCAGAAAGACTGTTACAAACGCCTTAAACAATACTGCTTACACAAACAATCTAGAAATCAATGCATCACTGGCTTAGTTTACATACTGTTGCATCAGCGTAATACAGCAATGAAGATCAGATCCCTAGCGGTTGTTTATAAACTTTAGACGAGGAGCGAGATTGTACAACGCTTTCGCCGAGACTGTTGTTTACCAAACATCCAACTCATAAAAATGAAATTCTCACCACCTACACTTCTATCTACTTTGTCTACCTTTATCTACCAACCTCTTACTGGGCTCGTTGGCTACCTTTGATCGTACAGACCAAGAATTTTCTATTACCTTCTTACAGGGCTCGCTGGAAATATATAACTGAAAAATATATTATATAAGAAGCTAACTATTTCCGCATAAACTAGCAAAGTGTTAAACGTATTATCATTCAATGGATGTTGTCATCAAAACATATGGTACACATAAGAAATAAATATGTAGCCCTTCCAAACTGTATAAATGTCAGAAACATCAAAAAGACACAAAACAAAATAATCAGAACACAGATACAAATTCACTGTCAAATTAAATTGCAAGAATCATTACTACCAAAGTTTAAGACGTCATAAATTAATTTACCAATAACAAAATCAGGAAAACTGTCAAATAGTATTCAATGTCTTTCTCCTTCTAATTGTGAAATTTGATTAAGAACAGCAACAATTAAAATAAAACAGTATTAGAACAATTGTTTTTTGTTGGATCTCAATGGAGAATTGTTTCACCTTTCCAAGGATGGTGAATTATGTATCAATGAGTTATGTTACAGCATAAACACAGCATTAAAGATGTTAGTAATACTAGAATGCCACTGCATAATTTCACATATGTTTCACACACACTTATTTCACTTTTTGTCTACGACACATACTAGTGAAGCTGCATAACAATTTTCAATGCTTCACAAAAATATATAGCTCAATACTTATTGGCACTGTCCTTATATGTTGACAAGGTTCCAAGTCTTCATGACTGACCAAGGCTCCAGGTCTTTATGATTGACCAAGGCTCCAGGTAGCACATCTGTCTGATACATAAAAAAATTAAGTAGCTCAGGTCTCCCATCACAGGGATGAACCATACATATCAACACTATTAATACTATCTATAAAATGTATTTGGATTGATACTCAGCTCACATATGATGTTATAAATATAATCCATATACTACTCTGGATTTAAAGTTTTAATTGCCGCACTAATACCCTGAGATTCTTAAATCTCAATGTCACATGTATCCTCATCCTCAAATCTTATACTAATTTTCTTTATAACATCTGCATGGCTAATTGGTACTTTCCTGTTTTCTAAGTGTAAGATCTTGTATTAATTTACACCTGTAAAACCAGTTACCCTATATGGACCTGAGTACCTCGGTGAAAGTTTATTATGAGGTGTATGTAATTTTACCATGACTAAATCTCCTACTTTTAATTCTATTTTATGTGGAATTTTGTGTTGTTGCTTCTTCATCTCTAGTGTATATTCCTGCATGTGTTCTCTAACTCTTTGATATATAGCTTAAAATGCATGCATCCTATTTAAGATATAACCATCTATATTATACACAGGGTTTTGCTCTGCAATCAAGATTACATATGGAAGAGTTTTGTCCTTCCAAAAATAATAAAATGAGATGTTTCTCCTGTAGCTGTGTTAATTTGGTTGCTTAGGGTACATTTAACACAAAGAATTCAATATCCCAAGATATACTATTAGGACTTATCATACTTAAGACATGTAATAATTTTCTTATTTAACCTCTCTATAAATCCAGTGATCTGAGGATGATTCACTGGTATATTTACTTTGTTAATCTTAAATAATCTACATAATTCTTCCAAGAATTTGTTATTAAATTCAGTTCCATTATCTGAAACTAAAATTCTAGGTGTAGTGAAATTGCAGATTATCTGATCATAGATTACTGAAGCAATTGTTTCAGCTTTCTTATTTGGAATGACTTGTAAAATCCAAAATCTTGAAAGATAATCAATAGCAACAAATACATATTTATATCCATTTTTAGACATAGGTAACTCCAATGTATCTATGTGAACTCTTTCCCAAAGTTTCTGCGGGATGGGATATTGTAACATAGGAACAGGTTTTGGTGTATTTCCTTTCATCTTAGCACATTAAAAAAAATCTATGTAATCGCATATATCTTTCTTCATACCTGGCCAAGAGCATTGAAGTTGTGCTTCTATATAAGTTTTACCTTTCTCTAGATGTGAAATACAATCACTTTCATGAAGTAACTTCAATATATCTTGTACAATATTTTGTTGTATTACCAACTGATTCACTGGGCCCCTAGAAATATCTTTTTCACCTACAACTGCTTTTCTATACAAAAGTCCATTAGTTAAATGAAATTCTTCTATCTTATACCCTTTTGGTAGTTTTGGAGAATTTCCTCTTGGGCTCACCAAATAATGGACTATTGATTCCTATGTATTATCATTTCTCTGTTCCTTTATTATCATTTCCTCATCTAAGGTTACTAGCTCATCTATACTACAGAAAAATAGATCAACCCTGCCATTGGTTGGCTAATATTTCTAGATAGTGCATCTGCTGCAGCATTCTTTCTACTTGGAATATATTCAAACCTAACCTCATAACATTGGAGCATAGGAAACCACCTGGCTGGTCTACCCCTAACGTTCTTATGCTTAAATAAGTTCTGAATAGCTGTATGATCAGTCCACACTCTGGATATCCCATTATCATATCTCTTAAAAAAAATCTAATAAATATATCACTGCTAGGGTTTCTCTTTCTGTTATAGAGTAGTTTCTCTCTGCATCATTACAAAGTCTAAATGTGTAAGCTATTGGTTCTAAAGTTCCAATTCTGTCTTGCATCAGTATGCCTCCTAACCCTATGTCAGATGAATCAGTACAAAGAATGAACTCCTTATCATAGTCTGGAAATATTAAAAGTGGAGAACTCGTAAGTTTATCTTTCAACTTCTCAAAAGCTTGCTGTTGTGCAGGTCCCCACTTGAACTTTGAATCTGTTCTCAACATATAATTTAATAGATTAGCTATGACTGCATATCACTGGATGAATTTCCTATAATATCCTGCCAATTCAAAGAAACTTCTAACTTTTTCTACATTGTTTGGAGCTGGATAATTATTTACTGTTTCAACCTTTGAATTTACTGTACCAAGTTCATACCTGTCTATTCTATGTTCCAAATAAATAACATTGTCCTGCAAAAACTTATATTTTTGAAGTTTCACTTTCACTCCTGCTTCAACTAGTCTTGAGAATACCAAATCTAAATTTTTAAAGTATTCAGCCGCTGTTTGGAAAACTATTAAAATATCATCTAGATATACATTGGCAGTGTTTCCCAACAAACCATCTAGATCTGTATTCACTAATCTCAGGTGAGTTAATGGACATAACCCAATTGACATTCGTTTGAACTCATAGTGCCCCGTTGGAGTAGAAGATGATGTGAATTTTCGTGAGTCTTCGTGCAACTCTATCTGCCAGACAGCAGACTTGATATCTACAGTGCTAAAATACCTATTCTAATTTCCCAAACTCCCAAGAATTTCTCCTATCAACGATAATGATATTTGGTAGGATATGATCTGTTTATCCAATTCCCTAAAATCAATAGCTGGGCGCATGGAACCATCTAATTTTGGCACCAGAGTCAGAAGAAATTTCCACTCACTTTTACTATGTTCAATGATATCCTACTATAACATTTCAGTGATCAATTTATCTATAATGGCTAGTTTAAATGTAGTAATCTATAGGCAGGTAAATAGATAGGTACCTTCTTTTCATTTGATCTTATCTTTAAAATAGTTGTTTTACCCAAGGTGTCACATGGCAAAGCTTGCTTTATTGTGCAAGAGTAAAGCAACTAGGTTTTCATTAAACTCAGAACAACTACTAGATTTAGAAATGGAATTAACTGTGATTTCACAAAGATCCCTAACTTAGCAGGACATATAACCATGCACTGTTTTCTCATAGTTGCAAATCCTATCAGCAAATCTCCATGGAAAACAGATTCTTCTACAACTATCATTGGAATGTGCAAATACTCATTCTTATATAAGATGACTTCTAATTCAGCCTTACCTAGTATTCTTAACTGACCTCCAGTTACTCTGCAATAAGTAATGTATGGCTTCAAGATTTCCACTCCACAATTAGCAAAGCTTCGTTTGAAGTTGATTAATTAATCATTTCTGGGATGTCTTGTACATCTGAGTTGGGTTCACTATAAGAGACTTTATTTTCTGTTGGTCTGGGTCGCTTTACCCCGCTATCTAGATTGTAATTTTTATCTTTCCTATCTATTTCTAGAGATTATTTTAATTACTGTTACTGGCTCTAAGTCTGGTTGGTATAAAAATGGGATTAACTGTGATTTTACTAAGATCCCTAACTTAGCAGGACATATGACCATGCTCTCCTTTCTCATAGTTGCAAATTCTATCAGTAAATCTCCTGGGAAAACAGATTCTTCTACAACTATCACTGAAATGTGCAAATGCTTATTTTTATATAAGATAACCTCTAATTCAACCTTGCCTGATGTTTTTAACTGGTCTCCAGTTACTTCTTACAATGAGTAATGGATTGGTTCCAAGGTTTTCGCTCCTGCATTCAACTAGTTAAAACTCTACTAGTTACAACATTAACTACATATCCAGTATCAATAAATATTTGAATAGGTTGATTGAACACTCTACTCACAATGAGAGGTCCTACACAATTCTGTCTATGTGTATTTCTATGGGTAGCTCTGTAGTTTTTTTTTTTTTTTTTTTTAATCTGGGGCTTTTCCTCTTGTTTCTAGGGGTATACGAAAATTTGGTTTTCTACACTCCTGTCTTCTATGTCCAATCCTCTAATGATACAAACAGAAAGGTGAGTTTCTACAATTACATTCACCATAACCCTCATATCTGCAATTTCTACAAATAGTTTTATAATAACATTCTTGTGCTTTATGTCTCCAGGTATTACAACTGTAACATTCAATTCTAGCATTCCTTAGTGTGCTTCTAGCTCTATATTCAGATCCTCTATTTCTATAATCACCTCTAAAGTTTCTAGTTTCTTTCTGTTGTTGCATTCCCACTGTCACCACACATGGACTAATTGCTTTAGATTCACTATACCATTGAAGAAGACAATCTACCTCCCATAAATCCATGGTGTGTTTGAGATATTTATACATTTTTTCTGCGGTTATTTCGTCGAAATTATTTAT
>NC_134810.1:5585396-5592896 GCF_046742065.1 Oratosquilla oratoria | reverse complement strand
GATGGGGATGGGGATGGGGATGGGGATGGGGATGGGGATGGGGATGGGGATGGGGATGGGGATGGTATGGTGATGGTATGGTGATGGTATGGTGATGGTATGGTGATGGTGATGGGGATGGGGATGGGGATGGGGATGGGGATGGGGATGGGGATGGGGATGGGGATGGGGATGGGGATGGGGATGGGGATGGGGATGGGGATGGGGATGGGGATGGGGATGGGGATGGGGATGGGGATGGGGATGGGGATGGGGATGGGGATGGGGATGGGGATGGGGATGGGGATGGGGATGGGGATGGGGATGGGGATGGGGATGGGGATGGGGATGGGGATGGGGATGGGGATGGGGATGGGGATGGGGATGGGGATGGGGATGGGGATGGGGATGGGGATGGGGATGGGGATGGGGATGGGGATGGGGATGGGGATGGGGATGGGGATGGGGATTACTAGTAGGTGAGTGGGAGACGAAGAATGGAAGAGGGAGAGTGGGATGGGGAGAATGGGAGAGGGTGAGGGAGAGAGGAATAATGAGTGAGGGAGAATAGGAGTGGAGAGGGAGAAAAGAAAAGTAAGAGGGAGTGGGAGAGGGAGAGCAAGTGGGAGAATTGTAAGGGGAAGGGTAGAGAGAAAGAGAGAGAGCAGGGAGTGTGACAGAGTAAGAGAGAGAGAGAGGGAGAGAGAGAGAGAGAGAGAGAGAGAGAGAGAGAGAGAGAGAGAGAGAGAGAGAGAGAGAGAGAGAGAGAGAGAGAGAGAGAGAGAGAGAGAGAGAGAGAGAGAGAGAGAGAGAGAGAGAGAGAGAGAGAGAGCGAGAGAGAGAGAGAGAGAGAGAGAGAGAGAGAGAGAGAGAGAGAGAGAGAGAGAGAGAGAGAGTTCTATGTCTGTTAATATGGAATTTATTTCTCCAAGAGGCTAAGTCATTTTTGGTTTCCTGCAGTTTCTTTGGGGAGCTCTTGGGAGGATATAAGATTCTCTGCTAAGGATCAGAATGAAGCACAAGACTCGAACGTAGGACTAAGAGGATGTGAGGTGCACACGATTCCGATAGAGCAACCAGTACGCGCAGGAGAGAGGTTCTTATGAAGCTGGAGTTCTAAGACTTGGCGCTTTTGCCTTGGCCCTCTTGTCTGTCAACTCCTTTCCTCGTATTCCAGCCGAGTGCTGTGCCATCTTCCTGTCAAGTGACCAAACCACAAGACATTCATGGATCTCCCTTACCACAGGGTGCAATGATTTCAACTATCGATGCCAAATACAGCACTACGATAGTCATTGTATAGAAGTCTCTTCCTCCATCCTCCTCTCCCCCTCCTTTCACTTCTATCTCCCTTCTTCTCACTTTCTTTCTCCCCTTCTATCTTTCCTCTTTTCTTTACACTCTCCCATACCTTCGAGCTACGAAGTTCGAGATCTTACCCTAGGTGTCAGCTCTATTCGACCTCTTTCTTCCTTCTCTTCTTTCTCGTGGCTTTCCTCCTCCTCATCCTTCTGCCGTCTATGTCTTTCGCACTAGATTCCCCTACATGCTGGACTATTATACTGACTCGTTGATTTTTTCTATTATAATTTACGTTCATTCATTCATTCATTCATTCATTCATTCATTCATTCATTCATTCATTCATTCATTCATTCATTCATTCATTCATTCATTCATTCATTCACCCATTCATTCATTCATCCATTCATTCATTTAGCCATTATTCATTTATTCCTTTATTCATTTATTTTTATATATTTGTTTATTCATTCATTCCTTTAGTTTTGAATTTACTTATATTTTATTTTGCATTGATCATTTCAGTGAAAGAGTCTCGATCAGTAATGTGGAACATGTAAGAAGCATCACGTAACTCTTAAGAGAAATGCATTTTCCTTGTTAATATATTTAGCTTTTGGATGAATTTGTACGTAACTGAATCAAAGTGAAAGTGTTCAGTGGTAAGAATACACTACAAGACCGTCATGCTAAACATAAGAATTTAAGAACAAACTAGATATTGTGAGATACAGAGACGGGTCACTACGAGCATAGCTCCCCTTCCCGTATAATTCAACTAGGTAAATATAACTAGGTGAATACAGGCCACGTGTACGAAGTTCATTTTAACCAATAAATCTTGGGATGTTTATAAGCGTCTGAGTAGAATTATTGGTAATAGTATCAAGAATATGTAAACTGTCAGCGTTATCTGTGGGTTAAGCAAGATTAACATTAACCCTGAAACGACATGGCCCTTTACTTAGTCAAATCAAACCGACTTATGACAGTTAAGATATGTAAAAGACCATGAGGAATGTGTCACACTTTACATTTTTCTTGTCTAACGCAAAACGATTGTGTTTAGCATTGAGGCGCTTCCCCTCTCTATAAAGAGTTAGAGTGACTCAATTAAGCCCCTTTGATTAACCTTAGAAAGACGACTTTGGCAAAGTTGTCAACTTAAAAGGGGTTTATTCTGTCTCATAACAGAAAATTTCATTCACCTTCAAGAAACCCATTTGTCGTGCTCAAGGTTATCCTAAGCTGAATAAAATCACCTGACGGCCTTTGGAATCGAATCCTTAGAGCTCAATTTCTCAAGTGAATAAAGCGGGCTACACACTATCAAACATGTTTCTCCAGTGTATTTGTTCGAACATCGCCACAAGCGTCAGTATGCCTGCCGACAACGTCCCTTCAACATGAGCCAAAAGAAAGCGTGCATAGCTATACTTTTAGCCATAGCCACTGCTAAGCGAAATAAAAGAGTGTGGATGAATGAGTGGTACAAGAAGAAATGCAAATTATTTCATGACTGCCTGCTGAACTAGCAGTTTGACCATCGAGTATCAAACTGCTTGTCAAACCTTTCAACCTGCCCACACACTCTCAAATTGTTTTCAAAATGTTTGATCAAACACCTTGTTGGACAAGCATGTTTGATATTGTGTAGCCCGCATAAGATTACTTGGCTTGAAATATGATAAGACCCTGAAGCGAAACACAGAGCAAGTGTCTCCAAGCTCTTTGTATGTTCCTCCGACTCCAAGTGTACCTTTCTTTCTCTGAAGAAGACTCCACCATCTTCTACTTCATCAACTAGATGTCTCCTCACTACCTCCATCATAATCAGGTCTCCAACACCACTAGTATCTTGTAGAAGTCTTTTTTCTTTCCATGCCGAGTCTTCCCAATCCCCTTCCCACCAAACACAAACGTACCTCCATCATTTCTGTCTCCCTGCTTCTCTCCTCCTCCTCCTGTTACAATTCCTCCCTCTTCCTTTCTTCCTTCTGTCATTCTGCCTCTCCCCTTTCCCCACCTACCACTACTTATTCTCCTCTCTTTCTCTACAACTCATCCAACTCCATCTCTTTCCTTTTATATCTTCCTCTCATGTCTTCCTCCTCCCCCCTCTTCTTGCTCTCCTCTTCCTCTTCCACTTCTCCTCCTCCTCCTCTCTTCCTTTCCTCCTATCCTTCTCTCCCTCTCCTCCTCTTCCTCTCCTCCTCTCCTTCTCCTCCTTTCCTCCTCCTTTTCTCCCTCCTACTCCTCTCCTCCTACTCCTCTCCTCCTCCTCCTCTCCTCTAACTCCTCCTTCTCCTCCTCCTCCTAGTTCTCCTCTTCTTTGTATGTCTTCTTCCTCCTCTCCTCGCTTTCCTCTTCTCTTTTTCTTCTCTTTCTTTTTTGTTTCATGTCTTCCTCCTACTTTTCTCCTCCTTCTCTCCCCTCCTTTCCTCCTCCTCCTCTTTTTCTTTTCCTCCTCTTCTCCTCCTCCTCCTCTGCTCTTCTCATCTTCCTCCACTCCTCTTTTCCTTCTTCTCCTCCTCTTCCTACTACTAATCTCCTCTTCACTTTCCCTTTTTCTCCTCATCCACTCTTCCTTTCCTCTTTCTCTCCTCCTCCTCCTCCTCCTCCTCCTTCTCTACTCTTCCTAATTTTCTTTCCCAACATCCTACTCCTCTCCTTTTCCTCCTGATCATCTTCTTCTCTCCTGTTACTCCACTTGCTTCTCCCCCTCTCCTCCTTTTCGTCCTCCTCTCCTCATCTTCTGCTCATTCTCTTTATCTTCCCCTCCTCCTTTCCTCCTCTTCCTTTCCTCCTCTTCCTCTCCTCCTCCTACTTTTCCTTTTCTCCTATTTTTCCTTTCCTCCTCCTATTTATCCTCTTTTCCTCCTCATCCTCGCTAACTATACTTCTTCCTCATCTGATCCTCCTCCTCCTCCTCCCACTCCTCATTTGCCTCCACATGGCAATACACCTTTACTTTTCGTCCTTATCCCCGTCTCATCTCGATTTTACCCTCCGCGTTCCGTTCCTTCCACATCTTGCTACACCACTACCTCTATCACTAACACCATCTCCACCAACACCACCCATCACTACCACCACCACAACCACAACCACCACAACCACTACCCACCAACCACCACTACTCAGCACCATAACCACCACCAGCTATACCACCACGCACACCACCACCACCACCACCAACTACACCATCATGTACACTACCACCTCTATCATTACTTACACCACCATCTAAACAAACACCACTTACATCACCACCACCACCACCACCACCTAACCACCGTCACCTACACTACCTACACTACTACCACCGACCACTATCCCTGCTACCACCTCCACCATTACCTCTACCACTACCTACACCACCACAACTACCACCTACATTACCACCACCATCTCTTACATCACCATCACTTACACCACCACCACCACCACCTACTCCACCACCCACCATCACCTGCACCACTACCACCTACACCACCACTCACCTACACCATCACTCACCTACACCACTACCACCTACATTATCACCACCACCTACACAACCACCATACACAACCACCCCAACCACCACCACCTACATTATCACCACCACCTACACCACCACAAACCACCACCACCCCAACTGCCACCACCCAACGGTTCCAGGACAATTTCCCCCGGAGGGCAATTGCCCCCCGTAATCAATTGCCCCCTGGGACAATTGCCCCCTAGGACAATTGCCCTCTAGGACAATTTCCCCCATTGTCAATTGCCCCCTGGGACAATTGCCCCCTAGGAGATTTACCCCCGGAAGACAATTTCCCCCGTTGACAATTCAACTAAGCAAGATACTGTGACTCAACGCAGACTGTGTCTTGTTAATTTTACCCAAAACTTTATTTATAAAGTCAAAGAGTGAAAATACATTTAGTTGCAATATCCCCCGTGGACAATTGAAATAAATACAAATACAAAGTTATTTATAAAGTCAAAGAGTAAAAATACATTTAGTTGCAAAGAATGAAAATAAGCTTAGTTTTGTTTGAAAAATTAGATTATACGCAATTCCTCTTAAGTAATCAAAAATCTCTCTGTTGTTGTAATCGTTCACTAAACCGACTATTCGCTGGGAGCAATCTTTATACCTTTTCCGTGATCCTTCATTTGCAATGCCGGCTGCACTCTGACTGATACTAAACTCTTGAAGTGACTGCTCTTTCTGGAGTTTTGAAATAAAAATCCAAATATTGGGATGGCAGCAACCAGTACTGGCAAGAAAACTCCTATGCCATCCCTCGACTGAATTGTTTGTTCTTGAAAGCTCTTCCTTCGCTCTGTTGTACATGCCCCACAGAGCCATGTCGAACATTGGTTCTCGTCGCCCTCTCCTTCTACAAGGTCGTCCAATATAAGTGTCTTCGAAATAATCAAGTATTGGTTGACTGTCCGGAGCCATAATTTCCAGCAATTTATCAAACGTTTCTTCAATTTCAGCAGTCGGCACAAAAGCTAATGCTGCGAGCATTCTCACGCTAAGAGCAAACTCCTGGTCATTTAGATAGGTTTGCTGCATGCCTGAAGCTTGTACCTTTCTGTAAATGTTTTGGCTAAAATAAAAAAGCCCTTTATTTTTGTATGGTTAAACACAGCATGCAAACTATTGATCATGGCTCTCTCAAAGTCGACCATTATGCTGACTGGAGATAAATTAGGATTTAATTTCTGCAGCTCTTGTAAAAAAGTTGTATATGTGGCTTGGCTTTTATCGGGGAGGAGAGCATAAATCAGAGGTACTGTACGACTATTTTGCAAAGCATGAATAGTATATAGTTGGGCAAAAATCTGAGGAACTGTTTTAAATGTTCCGTCTATAAACCAATGAAGAGAAGAAGATAGCATTTCTACATTTCTATACGTTCCGAAAATTAGAATTCTTGGCCTGCGCTCACCAACAGAGTTGTCAGAATCATAAAGAAGAAAATTTTGCCCATCGAGGGTTCTTTTATACTGTTCTTCCAGAACCAGTTCTTGTGCATTTAATGGCAAAGGTAGTGCAACATTAGCTCTTTGTCTTTGGCGTCTAATATTACGGCGCAAGTGATGAAGAGAGGGCATTTTAGTTGCTGCTTCTGCACTTAAACCTGTAACTGCACAAGAGATTAATTGATGAGAAGTTTCTTGCGAACTTTCAGCATGCACTTTGATTTGCGCAACAACAGCAGCAGCAGCTTCACACTTTACAGAATCGAGCGCATGCGTATGAGTGTGAAGTCTTCCAACAACTTCATTTTCAAGTATTTTCACTTTTGCTTTGTATGCTGCCTTATATCTGCGTTGTTCGCACTCATATGATACAACACCATGTGCTAAATATTTTTGCTTGACATATATATAACTTTCAAACACTAATTTGTCCCTTCCTTTTTCACTCTTAATGAACTGCATGCTCATGGGTTGTGGACACAAAAATATATCACAATATAATGAGTCTAACAGAGTGAATCCCTGACGTAGTAGCACGTAAAACTTTGCTAGTTTTGGCTAAAATTCAGCAGTTTTCTTTCATGTGTAGGTAGCTATAAAAACTGAAAGTTATTATTTTAATCGGAAACCATATAGTTAAAAAACTATAGAATAGATAACAAAACAAAGTAATACTTAATAATTAAACATTGTTACAAGAAATAATTAACATTTTATTTATATTTTCCGTTGTAAGCGACAATCTTCTATCTGAAAGAATCATTTTCATTTTTGAAAATGTCTGCTCAACTTCTACTGAAGTGACGGGAGCATACTTAAAGTATATTTCGGATATGCACTCCATCAGATTGCTTCACTTTTGGCATTTTATAGCAGGTTCAAGCACTTGTGTAACTGGTAATGGCGTGACCACAATAACAATGACTTGCACAATTCACGTGGAATGCAGATTAGGTACACACGTGACACATATTTATACATTGCTACAATGTATTATAATACATTACTATTATATGTAAACATAACCCATTTCTAATTTTTGTTGCTTATAATAGCATTAATTTGACCAAAAAAAAACTTTTATCTTTTAATTGTATTAAAAAAATTCTTCAATTATATTTCTTACGTTTTCTTTAATAGGAAATTTAAAGAAAGTTGAAGTATGGCAAACTTAGTTATATTAATTAAATTATTATATGTTTAATGGGACAGATACGTACTACTACTTTGTGCAGGTTT
>NC_134810.1:5555396-5562896 GCF_046742065.1 Oratosquilla oratoria | reverse complement strand
TACAGAGAAGAGATAGAGAAGATATAGGGAGAAGATATAGAGAGGGTGTAAGGAGAGAGGATCAGGAGACGATGTAGAGACGAGAGAAAAGAGATCCCGAGTGTAAGCTAAGGTGAAATTACAGTGAAAGAAGAAAGAAAATTCACCATCCTTTTATTAACCCAAAGGACGAGAGGAATAGGCATGGGGCCTAGAAAATAGTGAGACTACAGGAAAAAGAAGGCATTGGGCCTACTACTTAAGAGGAACTTGAATATTAGTGAACCTCACGTAACGAGAGGCAAGGGGCCTCGAGACGCGTGATATTACAAGTCAAATTTAAGTGACAGTGGTGACTAGGGGAGGTGAAAGTGGTGCTCAGCGGTGGAACGAACTGGGTGTTAAACACCTCCGAAGAGAAGTGGCGCCAGAAGTCTACGGGAACAAGACAACCAAAATCAAGAGTGTATTACGACTACGAGAGAAATCTACAACTTCAAGTAACTGCTACGTTGGGAACAAGCATTCTTCAAGATTCTTCAAGGAGATCATCATCTACAAGGCGGTCTTCAAGGCAGAGTGTGTGATGGAGGAGGAACAACGTCGTTGAGGAAAGACAAGACCGTAGAAGGACGTCAAACCAGACATTGACATCACGAAGCGACATCGCAAGCAGCCAGGCTAAAGCAAGGTATTAGTAAAGTATGAGTACCCCTCAGAATTCTAACGTGTTGAGACACGAAATTCACACATCAAATACAAATATTCCAAAATTCACAGGAGAGTCTAACACATATGGTGTAAACAAGTTCTTGAACCTTATTGACACACTTATAGTTAGTAAAAACATTACAAATGAGAATCGTAAGATTGAGATTCTCAAGGAGAATATAGATCCAGAGCATGGAAGGGCGAGGTTTGTCATTAACTTTCAGCAAATGGAATTAATTAATCAATATGATAATTACAAGAAAGCCTTTCTTAAACATTTCATGTCCAAATGTGATCAGGATCCTATTAGATCATTGGTAAAAATGATTAAGGAAGTTAGGACAAGTGAAACTGACACAGAGTACTTAGCTAGATTAGATAGATGGTCAAAAGACATGAATTCTATCTTGAAAGATTCAGACTGGATAGAAAGATCTAGTGAGAAGATGGAAATCTCACAGGTAATCAAATTGATTACATTTAGCTTATTGGCAAAGAATTCTGATGACTTAACAGCAGAAAGGCTGTACAAAGATTTAAAATCAAATATCTGTTTAGGAGAAGTAGATTATCTTCTTCAAGGATACAGTGAGACCAGAACAATAAACCCATATGTAATGCCTATAAATCAACAAAGCCAATATAGGAACTCTAGAGAGTTTAAGAAAACAGAAGTAGGACATAGGCGGCATGCTAGAAGTCCATCTAGGGATAGGGATACCAGAATCCTATGTTTTAATTGTAATGCTTGGGGACACAAGGCACAAGAATGTTTTTATGGGATTATTTGCAGAAATTGCAAATACGAAGGTCACAATGAGTATCAATGTAGGAACCCTCCATTCTGTATTTACCATAATAAAATCGGACACAGAACTCATGAGTGCCGAAATTTTCGGGTACCCCCAGGGCTAAGAGGAAAACCCCCAGACACAGAATAAACCATTTCAGACCTCCCCATATATATACCGATAGGCGGTATTGTGTTAAATATGGGAATGCAAGGGAGATGAAAGAAACTGACAAACTGATAATTACTGTTGGTAAAACTTCTGTAGGACCTCTCATTGCGGGTAAAGTGTTCAATAAGCCTATTCAAATTTTTATTGATACAGGGTCTGTAGTTAATGTAATTACTAGTAAAGTTTTAAACCAGTTGAACCCAGTAGTGAAAATGTTGGAACCAATCCGTTACACATTGCAAGGTGTAACTGGAAATCAGTTAAAAACATTAGGCAAGATTGAGCTAGAAGTTGCCTTATATACAAATGAACAATTGTACATCCCAGTGATAGTGGTAGAAGAGTCTGTTTTTCCAGGAGATTTATTGATAGGATTTGCAACTATGAGAAAAGAAAACATGGTAATTTGTCCTGCTGACTTAGGAATTTTAGTGAAGTCACAGTTAATCCCATTCTTAAATCAACCAGACTTAAGACCAGTGACAGGAATCAATGAATCCTTAGATAACATTTCTATCCTAGATAGCGAGGCCGAGCGGTCCAACCTTACAGAAAGTAAAACAATTTGTGAACCCAACTCAGAAGTTCAAGAAATCCCAGAGATTACTAAATTATTAACCACAGATGCCTTGAGAATTGCAGATTGCGGATTAACAAGGTCGACATTGTTACATCCCATGTCAATTAATAAGGTTGAAGTGTGTTTGAAAGGAATCAATGTAGACTCTGAAGTAATTACAGTCCCAGAATCAGTTAAACTTAAAGGATTGAAGTGGGACTCAGGGATTTATAAGACAAATAAGAACAGAGTAGAAGTATTAGTAATTAATACTATGAATAAAGAGATAGTTTTAAAGAAAGGTACACAAATAGGATGCATTCAGGTGTGTACTAAACCTATTAAGATTTTAAATGAGAATAGTGAGGAGATAGAATTACCAACTTCATCAATTTGCTCAGTACAAGAAGGCATAGACTTAAGAAATAGATATAAAGAATTATTACAATCAACTAATTGCCCTGAGTTGAATGAAGCTTTATTTGCTTTGCTTATGAAACATAAAAAAGCAATTGCTTTGCCGGGGGACGCCTTAGGCAAAACAACTGTTTTAAAACATCACATTAAGTTAAAACCAGGAACACAACCTATCTACATACCAGCCTACAGAGTTCCTCACTCTAGATTAGCTGTAGTAGATAAACTCATCACTGAAATGTTATCACAGGATATTATTGAACATAGTAAGAGTGAGTGGAATTTTCCGTTGATCTTAGTACCAAAGTCTGATGGGACTATGCGACCAGTTATTGATTACAGGGAACTGAATAAGCACACCATTCGTGACAGGTTACCATTACCCATTATCGGTGACATTTTGAGAAGTTTGGGAACTGAGAATAGATATTTTAGTACTATAGATATCAAATCAGCTTTTTGGCAAATAGAATTGCATGAAGATTCAAGAGAGTTCACAGCATTTTCTACTACAACAGGACATTATGAGTTCAAGAGAATGCCATTTGGGTTATGTAATAGTCCATTAACTTACATGAGATTAATGAATACTATTCTAGATGGATTGTTAGGAAACACTGCCAGTGTATTTCTAGATGACATTTTAATAGTTTCTCAGACTGCAGTGGAGCACTTTAAGAAATTAGATTTGATATTCTCAAGACTAGGAGAAGCTGGGTTAAAAGTAAAACTTGAAAAATGTAAGTTCTTGCAAGACAGTGTCATTTACTTAGGACATAAGATAGACAGACACGGACTGAGTACAGTAAATTCAAAGGTGGACGCTGTCAAGAATTTTCCAGTTCCGATCAATGTAGACAAGGTTAGGAGCTTTTTGGGATTAACAGGATATTATAGAAAATTCATTCAAAGTTATGCTGACATTGCTAATCCACTAAGTTCTTTGTTGAGAAAGGACTCAAAGTTCATATGGGGACCTGCGCAACAGCAAGCTTTTGACAAGTTGAAAGATAAACTCACAAGTTCACCTATTTTAATTTTCCCCGACTATGAAAAAGAATTTATTCTTTGTACTGATGCGTCTGACATAGGGTTAGGAGGCATACTAATGCAAGAGAGAAATGGAACTTTAAAACCCATAGCTTACACATCCAGACTTTGTAATAGTGCAGAGAGGAACTATTCTATAACTGAAAGAGAAACTTTAGCAGTAATTTATTCTTTAGAAAGTTTTAGGGATATGATACTAGGGTATCCCATCAGAGTTTGGACTGATCACACAGCTATTCAGAACTTATTTAAGCATAAGAATCTTAGAGGCAGACTTGCTAGATGGTTTGCGATACTTCAGTGCTATGATGTTCAATTTAATTATATTCCGGGTAGAAGGAATGTAGCAGATCCACTTTCTAGAAACATTAGTCAACCAATGACTGGGACAGGGTTGATTAATTTTGTTTGTAGTATAGAAGAATTAGTAACTTTAGATGAAGAAATGCTAATAAGAGAACAGGGAGATGATGAGACATGTGATTCAATAATCAAGCATTTGATGAACCCAAGAGGAGATCCTCCAAAGCTACCAAAGGGGTATAAGATAGAGGAATTTCATTTGATTAATGGAATTTTGTATAGGAAAACATTTGTAAATGGGAAAGATATTTCTAGAGGTCAAGTAAATCAGTTGGTTATACCACAAACTCTGGTAAATGAGATATTGAAGTTACTTCATGATAGTGATTGTAGTTCACATCCTGGAAAGGATAAAACTTATAGACAGGCACAACTTAAGTACTTTTGGTTAGGTATGAAGAAAACTATATATGATTATATAGAAAAATGTGTAAAATGTGTAAAGGTGAAGGGAAATACACCAAAACCTGCTCCTATACTCACCTATCCCATTCCACAGAAACCTTGGGAAAGAGTTCACATGGATACTTTGGAATTACCACTAACCGAGAACGGCTTTAAATACCTATTTGTTGCTATTGATTATTTTTCAAGATTTTGTATATTACAACCCATAATCAATAAGAAAGCTGAAACTATTGCTTCCGTAATCTATGATCAGATAATCTGTAATTTTACTACACCTAACATCCTAGTTTCAGATAATGGGACTGAATTTAATAACAAAATCTTGGAAAATCTATGTAATGTGTTCCACATCAAGAAAGTCAATATACTCGTTAACCATCCCCAAAGTAATGGAGTAGTAGAAAGGTTAAACAAAAAGATAATTATATGTCTTAGAACCCTAATAAGTCCTCATAGTGTAACTTGGGATACTTGGATTCCTTGTGTTAAGTGTACCCTGAACAATCAAATTAATGTAGCAACTGGGGATACACCTCATTTTATAATTTTTGGGGAGGACAAAACTCTGCCATATGAAATGTTGACAGCAGAGCAAAAACCCATATATAATATGGATGATTATATATCCAATAGGATAAATACTCTTCAAAGTATTCACCAAAGAGTTAGGAAACATATGCAGGTGTATTCACAAGAGATGAGGGAACAACAACACAAAATAGCTCGTAAACTAAAATTGAAAATTGGGGAATTAGTAATGGTCAAAGCAACCTCACCCAATAATAAACTTTCACTAAGGTACACTGGTCCATATAGGGTAATTGATTCTGCAGGTGGAAACAAGTTTAAACTTAAACATTTAGAATCAAGAGAAGAATTGGTAGGACATTTAGATGACATAAGGAAAATTAGCTTGCAGATCTATGAAGATGATTATAGTAATACTTTGTGCATAAATATTGATAACCCTGGAGAATATGGAGAATATTATAATGATATTTTTCAAGAGTTGAACATTAATCTTGATGTATTTTACAGATGAAAACTGCCTTATTAATAATATTAAGTTTGGTGAGTGCCATGGACTGGAATCCGATTCGTCCTGGAGCATTGGTACATCATCAAGGTAACCTAATCTTGGTTGATAAGGTGGTAAGGGTAGTTCTTGATTATAAAAATGTAACCAAAATTAAAGAAAATGTGGACTCCATTAATAAAAGTTTGCAAATATTAAAACAGAACATTTCCAGTAAAGATGTTAAGGATAGACTTGAAAACAAAATAAAGGAAATAGAGGATAAATTGCACATCATAGGTTCAAATTTCAAAAGCAATGTTAGACAAAAGAGAAGTGCAATAGTAGTGGCTTTGGGAGCTCTTGCTGGTTTGGGAATTGCCAATTTTGCCTTCCTTGCTGACTTGAAAATTTCAATAAATACATTAAAGGAGAAAGTTGGAAAAATTGATGAATTACAATCAAGCATTAAAAACATTGAAGAAATGATCTCTGATATTTCAGATAACTTAGAGAATCTCAGCTTGAAACAAAGTGAACAAGAGAGTACAATGCAAATTTTTTTGTTACTCAATACTATGCAATTGAAATTATCTGAGATGCAAGTTCAATTGGAATCTTTTGTACAGGATTTAGTTATGGCCAATTCGGGTCAAGTAACTTCTTCTCTCCTTCCAATACCTCAACTTATAAAGGTAATTAAGTCAGCAAAGAAGGATTGGAACTTTGAACCTTTCTTTGAAGAAGCTAATGTAGCATTATATTATCCATTGCTAAAACTCCTACCTTAATGTTACTTCAGTTATTATTGAAATCCCGTTCTCTTCCAACCAAAGATTTAACTTATTCAAATTGAAACCCTTCCCATTGAAGGTAAATGGTTCATTTTATGAAGTAGATATTCCAATTGTAGACCCAATCAATTATATCCTTTCTGTAGACAATCTGAAGGAGAGCAGAGTCTCTAATGACAAGTTGAAGGAGTGTAGAAGATTTAATAGGAATCTTTACCTCTGTCATTCTTCCATGTTTGTGTTCCGTGAAGCTTTGAAAAATTCATGTGAAGCCTCTCTGGTTAGGAATATGTCTGTTATGAACAATTGTCATTACCAACGAATTTTGGTAGACCAGATCCCTCATTGTAACATACAAGGATCTCATTACCTGTTTTTCCCTAACAAGACAAAGGTATCAATAAATTGTCCCGGGTTGAGTCCTAAATTGGATTTGGTTGAAGGTCTTGTCTCTATTCAAGATAACTGCGAATTGCATGCAGACACTATTTCCACCATTTCTAATACCCTTAATACAATGCATTTAACCGAGGACACCTACATTTCAACCTTCAACTTCACATTGCCTGAAAACTCCCCTCCCTTGAAAATTAAGAGAAGACCATTGTCAAGATCTCCCTCAAATGATTTACATATGTTACCAATCCTAATCATACCCTTACTTTCAGTGTTAGTGGCAGCACTGATTGCCTTTGTTGTATTCCGGAGATTGGCTCTGTCAAAGCAAATCAACCATGTAACCGCTTAATTCAATACCTTATATATATATTGAGATGCATGTTATTCACATTTATAGGTATTATGTTTATGTATTATTCCCAATTTATAGCATGAATGATGTATTTTGGAAGATAGATTAACAATAACGCAAGGGTAGATTAGCTTATTCTAGAAATATATTAGCAAGCCCTGTAAGAGGGAAATAAGAAATTGGTCGGGACGACCAAGGGTAGCTGCCGAGCCCTGTAAGAGGCCGGTAGTGTACGAATGGAAATGAGCTAGGGCAGTAGAATAACTCAGACTCGACGCCTCCGAAGAGGGCAATGTTATGTCTAGGTGAGGGCGACGTTTTGTCTATGTAAACACACCGACGGTGGTGACTGTTTTTATAATCGCTTATGTAATCACAACATTGTAAGCGCGGGTTACCTTCGTTTGACTAATGCTGAGGTAAACAATTTTTGCTAGTGGCATTGAAATGGCTTTCCGGATTGGTGCAAGGTGCAGAAGGAGGAAAAAACT
>NC_134810.1:5542896-5547896 GCF_046742065.1 Oratosquilla oratoria | reverse complement strand
TTTTTCAATCTCTCTCTCCTCTGTTCCTTTCCCACCTCTGTGCAAAGCACCTTTTCCAGATCTTTGCGTTGCTTCCTCTCATCTCTTACCACCACCTTCTCCAAGCTGTCTCCACAGTCTCCTCAGCTTTGAGCTCCGATTCCTTTTCCAGCTTTACCAACCGTCCCTCTTTCACTTCTGTCCACAGCCACATTTCCAGCTCTGTTCACTCTTCCATGTCTGCTGGTGTCGTAATCGGAAGTGTGCTGGTCTTGCTTTTGCATAGTTGTGGGTTCAAATCCCACACATCTCTCCGATTCCCAGCAGTGATTGTTCACTGCTCCAAATCTCTAAAACGCATAAGGCAAAGGTGACTTTGGGCACAGCTGCACCCCTTGTCCCTTTCATCTTCCAGCTCCACCTATCTCACCTCGTTTTTCTCACAGACGTAATATCAGTCCTCTAACCTTAGTGACTAAAAATGTTCCTCCAGCACCATTCCTTCAGCTTCACTTTCGTAATTACAACTCACATTTATCTATTCTCCTCTTCATTTAGGGTAAGGACTGCATGAATCTTATGAAATCGATACACTTCCTTGCGGATCAAAAGTATGCAGTATTTTCTTTATGATTACAGACTCCACTCAAAAAAGAAAAAACAGTGTTTTAGTGGTAACAGTGCTTTTATCCATGGAGACAATATTGCGTCCAAGGAGGTGGTAAAGTAGAAATTTAAGGAGATCAGCAGAAAAAGGAATGGGTGTTAAAAAAATAGTATTCTTCTTTGAGTGAAAATTAGTCTCAAATGTTAATACAACTCTGTGTGCATTTGGTCCGTAGGGTTTTTAATGAAAATCCTCCTGAAACGTTGATTGCATAAAACTAATGCAAATAATACAGTCTGGGTATATGAGGTCCACAACAAATATAACAGGTCAACGGTTGTATCCAACTTCCTCCCAGTAGAGTATCTCTTTCGTGGCATCACTCTAATAACATCTCCCCCGACCCAGAGGCCACTCCCCTTCCCTGCCCTACTCCATTCCGCATTTCCAAAGAATCCCCAGGATCGACTTATTAACATAACGGAGATCGCATAATAGCTTTCCGAAGTGACATGAGGAACTTCGAGGTCCACAGCTTCTTCGCCCTTGTTATCTTCGGAGAGATGCTCTCTAGACTTAGTAGAGGGAACTCTCTTGTTGGAGTAAGTCTTCCTGGCCTGTCCGTCTATCTCTGAATTTTGGGTAGCGTCTGTCTAATACATCTGGTTGTCTGCCAGATATACTGGTGATTTTTTTCAGGTACTAAATTAGAATATCCTGTTCACTGACAAAGAATGATGTTAACACGTGCCAGACCTTTGTTGATGGAAGGCAAGGCCTTCCTGCATGTTTGTATACAGTTATACTTAACTCGGCATGGCAACATATACATGTGTGTGAATAAATATGATATGCACGTGCAGGTATGTATATGTATATATATATATATATATATATATATATATATATATATATATATATATATATACATTCACAGATACATGCACTCATACACACCACAGCTCACAGACATAAGCTGAAAAAATGTGTCGACAAAACATAGATTAAAAAACAAAGTTATACATAATCAAACTATCACATATACGGTGACAGAATTCAAAGCTAATACACACAAATATTGACACAAAAAGAAGCTTTCACACACTGAAGATGAAACACACCAAAACTATCACAAACCCAAGCTGACACACATCCAATCTGACACACACCCAAGGTGACAGACACCCGAGCTAACGCACACACAAGTTAATACACACCCCAGGCTCCACCCCCGCTGCCTCTTCTCCCTCTGCCTTCTCCCCCCTCAGCTTCCTCCCCCTCAGCCTCCTCCCCCTTAGCAGCCTCCTCCCCCTCAGCCTTCTCCCCCTCAACCTCCTCCCCCTCTGTACCCTCCCTTTGTGCCTCCTTTCTCTTTGTCTCCTCCCCTTCTGTCTCCTATCTGCCTCCTCACGATCTGACGTACACATACACACACATTCTCTCTCTCTCTCTCTCTCTCTCTCTCTCTCTCTCTCTCTCTCTCTCTCTCTCTCACTCTCTCACTCTCTCTCTTTCTCTGCCTGTCTATGTCTCTCTCTCTTTGTCTGAATTTGTTTTATTTTGGTAGATTCTGTTTTCTATTATTATTATTATTATTATTATTGCTGCACTCTCTTATGGAATCGGACACTCTATGTGTTGAGTTTCCATTTCTTACTTTCATTAGGTCCTTATGTCCGTTACGTCCATTATATTTGTTACGTTCTCTTTGTCAGTCACGTCCATTACATCCGCCGGTTTCCATTACTTTTACTACGCTGATTAAATTCGTGAAGTTTATGAGTTTAACAAAAGAAATGTGTTTTGCTACATAATAGGTGATTTAGTTGGTGAGGTAAAGTCTCTGCTGGTCTTTGGTTTATTTTCAGGTACGAATATTATGTATAATGAGAGATAAGTGAGAGGTCTCCCTACCTCAACTAACTAGATCCTTGACCTAGACAACCCTATGTCGGGCCTTGACCTTGGCAGTCCTCTTGCCAGGTACTTGACCTAGGCAGTCCTAGTGCCAGATACGTTACCAAGGCCCTCTTAGTGCCAGGTACGTGACCAAGGATCTCCTAGTGCCAGGTACGTGATCTAGGCACTCCTATCTCCAACGGCGCAGCCGTTCGTATTAAGATGAGGGGGTAGAGGTTTTGTGGGTTGCCGTATGTGAGATGTGTTACTCATCAAAAAATAGATATGGGTATTAGTTCTTTTATATAGGGGTTGGTTATATGGTTGGTGGGCGTAGTTAGATATGGTTTATATATATTAAGTTACGGTAATGTAATTGGGGTACGTATGAGAAAGGGTTCATTGGGTCTGTCTGGTGACATTAGTGCATCTTGTGTTGCGGGGGCGTTGTTTGTTTTACGTTGCATTTAGTCAAGCTGTTTTGAGATTGGAAAATTGGTAAGGTCTGCAAGACGAGTGCCATATCGCATGTGTGTGGATCACGTGCATGGGTGGTGATGGTTAGTGTCGGTTACAATGAGTTTGTTAAGTCCGTTACGTCCGTTAAGTGCGTAAACTAGGTTAATTCCGTAACATTCGCCAAGTGCATAAAGTCAATTAACTCCGTTACGTCCGTTAGGTGCGCAAAGTCGGTTAATTCCGTTACGTCTTCTAAGTGCGTGAAAACCGTTAATTCCGATACGTCCGTAAAGTACGTGATGTCCGTTAACCCCGCCCCGTCATTGGGGTGCGTGAAATAGATTTATTTCGTTATGACCCTTACGTCCGTTAAGTGAGTAAAATATGTTAATTCCGCTACGATTGTTATGTCCCTTAAGTATGTTAAATCGATAAAGTCCGTTATGTTCGTTAACTCCACTAAGTTCGTTATTTCCATTTTTATATGATTATTCTGTCCATTCGCTGTCTAAGCGCCCTTCCCTTCCTTTTCTTCCCAGAGCGCATGTATCTATTCATTCATTTACTTAATTATTTTTGTCTTATACTTATTTATTTGATTATATATTCAGTCATTTGTTATCTATTTATCCATTTGTTTATATATTTAATTGGTTATTTCTATTTTATTCATTTCCTATTTGTTGAGAGTTTTGGCGTTTTTTGCATAATCTCCTACAATTCCCTTTGTTATTACGCTGTGCTTCTTTACATATTGTATTCGTTTCTCCTCTTCTATTTCTTTCCCCTCTCCCTGTGTTCCTTCGCCTTCCGAATCACATTGCCTCTCCATCCTCATTGTCCTCGTCCTCCTCATCCTCCTTACCTTCTTTATCTTCCTTATCACCCTCACCCTCACCCTCACCCTCACCCTCACCCTCACCCTCACCCTCACCCTCACCCTCACCCTCACCCTCACCCTCACCCTCACCCTCACCCTCACCCTCACCCTCACCCTCACCCTCACCCTCAACCTCACACTCACCCTCACCCTCACCCTCACCCTCACCCTCACCCTCACCCTCACCCTCACCATCACCCTCACCCTCACCATCACCCTCACCCTCACCCTCACCCTCACCCTCACCCTCACCCTCACCCTCACCCTCACCCTCACCCTCACCCTCACCCTCACCCTCACCCTCACCCTCACCCTCACCCTCACCCTCACCCTCACCCTCACCCTCACCCTTACCCTCACCCTCACCCTCACCCTCACCCTCACACTCACCCTCACCCTCACCCTCACCCTCACCCTCACCCTCACCCTCACCCTCACCCTCATTTTTATATCTACCTTACCCCCCTTCTTCTTTCTCCTTCATTCTCCTCCCTCCCACTTTTCATTTTTCTTTTCTTTTTCATCTCTCTCTCTTCCTTTCTTTTCATTTCTCCTCTTCCCCTATTCCTTACCCTTTTTTCTCATACTTTTCTTTCCTACTTCTACTCCCTCTCCTTAATATATTTTCTCACTACACCCCCATCATTCTTTCCCTATCCAATCACACATCTCCATCTCCTTTAGTCATCTCTCTTCCACCAGCCCATCCTTTATTTCCCTGTTCCTTCTCCACCCCCTCTAGTTCACTCTTTTCCCTCTCTCTATATTTCTTCTCTTCTTTCAACCCTCTCTCCCTCTATCCCACTCCATATCTGCCGTTTTTCCCTCCTCCAATCTTCTCTACAGAAGTATGGAGGATACCTGTCCATCTTTCACCCTCCGTCTCTTTCTCTGTCCTTCTCTCCTTCGCCCTCACTCCTTCACTCCACTTCACTCCACCTCTTCTTCATTCGTCAACCTTATCATCACTCCATTCTATTTCCACTGATCCAGAACTTCTTACCCTTCCTCACCTCTCTCCCCCTTCTCCCTCTCTCATCCCTCGTTACCCCTCTCTATATCTCTATTTCTTCTTTCCTCCTGCTCTCTTCCCTCCCTCTCTCCTTCCCTTTCTCTCTTCCTTCCTTTCTTCCATCCTCCCTTTCTCCCTCCATTTTTCCATTTTGTCCTTGTTCT
>NC_134810.1:5530396-5535396 GCF_046742065.1 Oratosquilla oratoria | reverse complement strand
CGTTTTTTTTTTTTTTTTTTTTTTTTTTTTTTTTAGGGAAAACAGACTCATATATTTTATTCGATTTTCGTATGATTTATTTTTTATATTTGGAATCAGTTTTGTGGCTCGCCGTTGTACTTTTTCCAGTCTGTCAATGTTTTTAATGAAATTCGGTGACCACACGGAAATAGGATATTACAAATGTGGACGAACTAACGATTTATATAGCTTGTTAATGAGTGATGGACTTTTGATGTCAAAAGATCGCGCAATCAGTCCTAGAATCTTATTTGCTTTCTCAGAGGCTGAAATACACTGCTTGGATGATTTGAGATCGTTACTGATAATTACGCCGAGATCTTTTTCACTATTCACTTTTGTTAACGAATTTCCAAATAACTTGTAATCGTACTTACTGTTATTTTTACATATGTGCATTACCTTGCATTTACTTGTGTTAAATTTCATTAGCCACTTTTCAGACCATTGCTGTAATTTATCTAAATCTTCTTGAATATCTAATTGGTTTAAGTGATCATTTGCCATTCCGCACAGTTTTGTATCATCAGCAAATTTGGAAACAGTAGATTTTAGTCCATGGTCTATATCATTTATATATACTATGAATAGAAGTGGCCTAAGAACGGAACCCTGAGGAACTCCACTTGTAACATTTTTCCATCTAGAAGTTTTTTTCCATTTAAAACAACTCTGTTTTCGATCATTCAATCAATTACTAGTCCAACTTAATAGGCTACCACTTATTCCGTGTGAAGCTAATTTAGTAAGTAGTCTTTCGTGTGGGACGGTATCAAAAGCTTTTGCAAAGTCTAGATATATTAAATCTATATTGTTTCTTTTGTCATAATTCGAGATAACTGTGTTGTAGAGTTTGAGTAAGTTAGTCACGCAAGAACGTTTCCGTCTGAAACCATGCTGGCTATCATTTATCAAACGGTTACTTTCTAAATGATGTTCGATAGCATTTCTGATGATAGTTTCAATTATTTTTTCTACGATTGAAGTCAGACTTATAGGCCTATAGTTATTTGGTTTCTTTTTGTCATCTTTTTTGAATATGGGAGTAACGTTATCTAGCATCCATTCTCTTGGGACATCTCCGGATATGATGGATTTCTTGAAAATAATTTCTCATGGAACAACAATCTCATTTTTAATTTCCTTTAAGATTCTTGGATGCAAACCGTCAGGCCCTGGTGTTTTATTAACTTTGAGTTTGTCTATACACTTTTAATTTTTTCTTTTGTTATATTTACCGTTGTGAGTAAGTTTACCCTAGACTTTTCACAGGTTTTAGATTAGAGTTCACTTTGAGGTGTTTCGTTTACGAATACCGAGCTAAAATAATTGTTTAAAATATAACACATTCCTTCATTTGAATATTCAAATTGACTGTCAGCAGATAATAGTGGACCAATGTGATTCCTAACAACCTTTTTATCTCTAATGTAACTATAGAATTCTTTGGTATTCTCTTTGGATTTATCAGCGATATTAATTTTGTATTGTTGTTTTCTTTTCTTTTTTATTGTCTTTTTTAAATCTCCCTGTATTGATACATAACTTTCATAGTCATTAGATGCATCCAAACAATTATATTTCGTATAAGCCTGTCTCTTTTTAGCAATACTTTTTTCAGTTTCTTTGTCGAGCCACTTTGGGCGAGCCTGATTTGGGGGACGTCTGTCCTTAAAAGGAATGTAAGTATGAATCATCTTAGTGAGCGTATTTTGAAATATTTCCCACATCTGATCTACAGGTCTTTCGCTTAATTTTGCCTCCCAATCTGTAAGCTGAAGCTCCTGACGTAGTCCTATGAACTGAGCTTTACTGAAATCGGGTATTTTAGAAACACAAGTATCTATTCTAAAAAAAAATTAGTAGTTTGAATCTAAGTTGCGATCACTATTTGCAACAGTTTCACCAACTTATATATCAGTTACCTTGCTTTTGCGGCTAGTGATCAATAGATCCATAAGTTTCCATATCTTGTGGGCTCTTTTACATGCTGAATTAAGTAATTGTCACCAAGAAAATCAATCAAGCGACTACCTATATGGCCATGTTCAAGGGTCGTCCAATCAATGTCAGTAAAATTGAAATCACCCATTATCAATAAATCCCGGTTGTAGAAACTAGACAGTTCTTGAAATAACAGTTTGTCGTCTGCTAATGATAATGTCATCCGCAAATCTTAGGTGGTGCAAATATTCGCCATTACTATTCAAACCTTTCTCTTCCCAACTCAACCTTCTGAAAATCTCTGTAAGACAAGCTATAAATAGTTTGGGTGAAATGGTATTGCGTTGCCGTACTCCTTTCTCGAATTTGATTTTTTCTGTATTGTTATGTAGTCGATACCTTTCGCATAAACCTTTTTTAAAACCCTTACGATCTGTTCGTTTGTACCCCGCTTGTGTAACGAGTTTAATACTGCTATTTCTTCTACCGAGTCAAAGGCTTTCTCGTAACCTACAAAAGCTAAACAGAGAAGTTTATTGTATTCTGTCGTTTTTTCGATTATTTGGTTCATCGCCTGGAAACGGTCTAAGGTCGAGTATTCGATCCTAAAGCCTGCCTGTTCTCTCGGTTGTTTTCCATCTAAATATTGACTTAGTCTATTTGTAAGGATCTTGGAGAATACTTTATATACATTTGCTATGGTCCTTCTGGTCTATTTCTTTATGAAGCAAAATAATTATAGCATTTCACCATGATTCAGGAACGCTTTCTTGACGTAAGCACTGGGTGTACAACTGAGCTAGCCTAATATGAACTTCTTTCCCTGCCTCTTTCAACAGATCTATCGATATACCATCTTCCCCAGGTGCTTTTCCTCATTTCATATTTCTAGAGCAAATTCTACTTTTTGCCTTGTGATCTCTGGTACACTATTATCGTCTACACATGAATTTACTGACTCAACTACGGTCTTCGACGAGTAAAGCTCTTGGTAAACATGTTCTACTTGTTTTACCATTCTGTTTCTATATATAATGATTTATCTGTTTCTATCTTTCAAACAAATCATTTGCTGTTTTCCTAAAGCATTTCTGCACCCGGTTCCTTTAATACTTTTACCTTTTCGAATAGATTCCTCTATTTCATCCATTTTTCTCTTTCTTTTCTCAGATATCTGCCTTTTATTGATAAGCCTGTTTAGTTCTACTCTTTCTATTTCGTCTTTCCTGCTTTTAATCTGCATAGTCCTTCTTCTTTTAATTAGGTCATTTGTAGCTTTGGAGTATTTGTTTTCTTTAATAATTTTTGTACTTTCTACTTTCTCTGCCGATTCCCTAATGATATTCAGTAAATTCAAATTCATATCTTCGACGCGGTCCTTGCTACTTCTTAGAGATTCGAATCTATTTTTAATTTCTAAATGAAATTCCTTCTTATTATCCTTAACCTTTGCAAGGCTTATTATTATTTTTTTTTATAATTTATATCTCTTGGCTCTGAAATTGAATTTAGCAGTGCAACCTACCATTCTATGGTCACTACCCATGTTCACTTTATTTATCACAGTAACGTTGCTAACGCTCTTGCTCTCATCTCCTAATATGAAGTCCATTACGTTCTTTGTTGTTACATTTCGACTTTTCCTGGTCCATTCACGACCTACACGCTTTTGGAAGAAAGAGTTTATTATCCTAATGTTGTAGTTCTCTGCAAAATTTACTAACATCTCGCCTCTGTCATTCCTTTCACCTAATCTAAATTTTGCAATGGAGGACTTATCTCCTATCTTCTTCCCCACTTTAGCATTAAAATCGCCTATTACCATCGTGTACTTACTTTTTTCTTGATCCATTACCTGACTTAAATCATCATAGAAGGATTCTATTCCATCGTCTGAACTCTGTGAAGCTGGTGCCTAAACCGGAACCATTCTTAGCCTAATCACAATCCAAGCTACCCTGTCTCATAAACTACTGAACTTGACTAAGTTACCAGCAACCTCTCGGTTTATCAAGAATCCTACACCACTAAATCTTTCTTTGTCCTTACCTCTATAGTAAAACAGGTGGTGACCATCTTATAATTGTATCAGCTTTTCTTACGTTCTTCGGATTTCGCTTAGTCCTACGATGTCCCACATGATGTTGTCTAGTTCTTCCATTAAACTTTCCAGACTCTGGTTTTCTGAGAGAGTTCGTACGTTGTAGGTATAGATCTTCATTTTCTTCATGTTGTTTAATGTCCAAGACTTGGATCTGCTTGGACAGTGCATACTCACAATTGATGGCACACTGCACGTAAGCACACGAGGTAAGGAAACGACGATCCAACTGGACTCTCACCATCTATTATAATCTCTTTACTTTGAACTTTCGTGTTGAAATTACTTTGGTTTTACTCTTATTCCTTTTAAACCTACTTTTAGACTTTCCTTGTTCAGATCTCTTATCACATATTGCAAATATTCTGCTCTTTATAAAATAAGATTAATGTCATCTGTAAATGTAAGGAATGGATGCTAAGAGGAGACTGTATGAAGGAGTGATTGTGCCAACAGCACTGTATGGAGCAGAAACATGGAACATAAGAGAGGAAGAGAGAAGGAGCTTGAATGTGTTTGAGATGAAGTGTCTGAGAAGTATGATGGGGGTTACTAGGCTAGATAGAGTGAGAAATGAGGAGATGAGGAGGAGAATGGGGGTGGAAAGGGAGTTGGGAGATAGGGTTGATGAAAGAGTATTAGGATGGTTTGGGCACATGGAAAGAATGAGTGAAGAAAGACTAGTAAAGGAGGTATGGAAGGCAGATGTGGAGGGAGTGAACATGAGGGGACGTCCTAGGATGAGGTGGATGGATGGGGTGAAGGGGGCTTTGGGGAAGAGGGGAATGTCTGTTGAGGAAGGACGGGAGAGGACAAAAGACAGGGGTGAATGGAGAATGGTTGTATATGGAAGATGTTGTGATGCATGAGGTGGAATGGACGGGGGGATGGGGGGTGAGGTAGTGTGTGTGAGCAAAATTTTGACGCAGCCCGA
>NC_134810.1:5517896-5520396 GCF_046742065.1 Oratosquilla oratoria | reverse complement strand
TTTTAAGATGGTAAAAAAGATAAAGATTCTCTTGTTAAACTTCTCAGGACAAACTAGATGTCATTTGCAGGTGCCATCTGAATTTCAAAAGTTTAAGAATATATCCTTCTTCATAGTAAAAGTATAAGGGTAGACCTTGTTCTTGTCAGTCAGTTTGACCAAGTCAGGATATTTTACATTTATCTAAATAAGGAGACATTCTGGGGTTCACTGTGAGTTATTTGGTGATTTGTTATGTATGAATAGAAAAGTGAGAAATAACCAAAGACTTCACAATAACCACTGGCTTGTGATTTTATTCAGCTTAGAGATGGTCACGTGCTTTCTTGGATTTTAAATAAAGTAGAAATTATTTAAATAATTCTTTAATGGCTGAATGAGAAACATAGATGATATTTCATTTTGCATATTTGCTTCACATACAAAAATTAAATTACTTGTGGTAAAGAGCAGAATGAAGAATAAAATGCATACAATACGATTTACATAAATCAAATTTACATATGACATCCATGTAAGGTATTTTTTTCTTTGAAAAACAAAGTATTTTGTTATGGCTAGTGAGTTCAGACATTCGGCTTAGAAAACATATGACTTTGTTGGTCAATTTTTGTATATATATAAAAAAAAAAAAAAATTGTGGTGCAGATTGAAAATTAGTTCAACGTATACTTTTTTGAATTGTTCCACCACCCACCAAAAATTACACTTTTCTCTTCCGCTCAAATTAAAATTCGCTGTTTTTTACGATTACTCCACGATCTTTACGAGCCTCGTTAGATTGTAAATTCCGCAAACCAAGATGACCGATATACGATCACTGGTTCATAAATGATCTTTCTTCATCATATGACTCATCACCATTACTGAAATTATGAATAAATGATGTAATGAGAGCAGTGATAATTTGTTCATGGAACCTATAGCATTGGGGAAAATAATAGACGAAATTACTCGTATATGTTCTAACTTGTTATGCTTTTAACTTGCCATGTTCGTAACTTGCCATTGTCCTAACTTACCATGGACGTAACTTAACATGGTCGTAACCTATCATGGTGGTAACTTATCATGGTTGTAACTTATCATGGCAGTAGCTTACAATGATCGTAACTTACGATAGTCACTACTTACCAAGGTCGTATAAATGTGATAAATATAAGGACGACAATGAATCACAATCCTGGCTGTAGCTCTGTAGCTTAAATTACCAAAGACAATTAGAATGGTTCGCAAATCTGTTATGAAGTCTATGTAACTATTTGTGGTACACTTGGTAAAAGACAACCTCATTGATTCTGATCCCCAAGTTCGGTCTTCAGTCGTAACAATTAAAAAAAATTATTAGATAGAATTTTTTAGAGGCATCATAACGATGAGGATGAATCTATAATGCTAAGAACTATGTTTATAATACATACATATACCAAAGGATTTTCCCCCTTACACGGGGGTAGCCAAAAAGAAAAAGGCATAGAAATCACTCCCATCCATTTCATTTTCCATATATTCCATTCCCCTCCATCCTCCTCCCTCCCTCCTATCTTAGCACCTCCTGGATGACGAGTCATCCCTGCATCCTGTCCACTGCCTTGGGTCAGAAGCAGTGTCGCAAGACACAGCACATTCACAGCAAGGCCGCTTCATAAATTCGGCGACCCTCCCCCTCCCCATCCCCTCATGCAGGAAAGGTGAAGACGGGGAGAAATCCCTTAGGGGTATTGGCTGCATGTTATTGTGGCAAAGTAGCATGCAGTTGATACTTTAGGGTCTATATGGGGCGCCCCTACGGACCAGAGCCACACATCATTTTGTCTGTGATAGAGGAAAGCTCTGTACATAGAGAAATGATGACACTTTTATACTACGACTGTCCCTCCGTTATGCTGTCCCCCAACCCCTTGTTACTGTCCTGTACCATTTCTCTGAATATTCATTTCCTTTTTTCGCCTACCTACCTTGTGGTGGGGGCAAAAGAATACTGCCACCAAGTATTTCCACTTGAGTCGTAAAAGGCGACAAAAAAGGGACGGGGGATGGGATTAGGAGTCCTACTACTTATAGCCCCAAAAAGGGACATTCCTAAAAAAGAAAGAAAGTATGTTTATAGTAAGGAAGAAAATATATATTTGTTTTCATTAGTTATGGAAATTTTAGAGGCTTTCTTAACTCCCCCTGTATTAACCCCCCTTGTCCTCCCCCACTCCTACCTATCCCATCACTCCCCTCTGTCACCTCACCCATCTCCTGTCCCAACACTCCTCTTTATCCCTCACTCATCCCTTCCAGCAACTCCCCCCACTCCCCCTGTCCCCCTATTCCAACACTTATACCCTACCCCTTCCCCCCTGTCTGCCCACATCCCATTCTTCCCCCATTCCCCCCTGCCCCTCATTCCTCCCCTGTCTCAATACTATCATCTTAGATACCAGCCCTGTGCGGGCTTCGAATCCGGACTGCTGTGACAGCAGTTGCGATCGCTACCACTGCGCCATCAAGC
>NC_134810.1:5502896-5512896 GCF_046742065.1 Oratosquilla oratoria | reverse complement strand
GGCAAGTTTAAGTCTCCTCTCAGGGAAATCAGTCGGTCGGGAAAAGTTTCTCTCAGGAATCCCATTGAAATGCGTGCAGTGTGGGCTGTGGCCCCATCTTGCTGGAACCACACGTTGTCATTATCCAGGTCCATATTAATGAGAGCAGGCATAAAAACTCCCTGAGCATTGTCACATATCGTTCTGAAGTCACTGTTACGGCAACACCGTTTTCTTGGAAAAAGTAAGGGCTAATGATCCCTACTCTTGACACTGCACACCATACCGTGACACGATCCGAATGAAGGGGCCTCTCAATGAAATTGATTTGTGATCAGGGACACGGCCTCGAGGAGGAATTCCAAAGTGATGTCTGAAGGCACGCTGCACTGTGATGACAGAACAGCCGTTAGAGAAATACGCCTCGACAGCAAAAGCGCGCTCCTCCCTCGACCACTGCATATTTCCAACTGACTCGGGTGTGAACACAAACCTCCTACCCACCCCCTCCCAGCTAGCCCCTCCCCACTTTACCACAACTAGTGTTGCTATAAACAGACACATTTCAATTCGGGAAGTTTCCGCGCCCCACCCTGTATAAAAATAGACATCGAATCAGAAATACGGAAAGTCTATAAATTGCTAGATGTACTCGCTGCAAGAAAATTACAGGATCTGGAAGTATGTCAAACTAGACGCTCAATAAAATCAAAATCTATAATATAGTTCATAGAGAATGGAAAATGGTAAATATGGTCCCCATTCATAAAGGAAAAGAAAGATAGAAGCCCCTTAATTCTAAAGTAGTGTCCTTGACCAATAGGATAAATAAATTGTGTGATAGAAATTTGCTGATGAACATATTATCTAAAGGAGAGAAGCTGTTAATAGATAATACAATTGTCATAAAAAAAGAAGGTCTCAAGTTTGAAATTCGTTTAACTTCTAATCAAGAGCAAGTGATTTACTAGATTATGTATATCTGTATTTACAGCAACCTTCTAATAAGGTATTTTGCTAAAAATTGATATTCAGTCAAAATGTATATATAAGTATACTTTGAATAAGTCTACTTGAATAAATTATTTTACTTTCTGAAAAAAAAACGAAGAAACGAGAACTGTTGTGAATCATAGAATGTCAGATTAGAAGGATTAACTAGGAGTGCCCCACAGGGTTCAGTGTTTACATGTACCATGTTCTTTGTCAATATTATTGACATTAAGATTGGGATATTAGGTCAATCTATTTATCGATGGTGCCAAAATCATAGTATGCTGGAAGCGTGCTAGTCTAGCATTTGCTTACTTGTGAGTTATTATTATTAAACAAATTATGTTGAAGGTGATGCTGTTTTCTGCATTAATAATTTTCTTGCAGATACTTTCTAAAGATCTCACTAATCCTCGTGTAGCAGGGTCTCAATTCAGTAGAATTCGTGCGTAGGCGTACATAATCTCCGATCCGGATTTCGGCTCAACTGAGCTTTATTCAGGGAATGTGTCAAGTGTCAACTAAGAGCTGTATTTGACCACGTGAAATTATTAGACTGGGGGAGATCACATGATAGTTTGAAAATTTTCCATAAATTATCTCCTCAGGCTTCTGGCCTACCCTGTGTTATCATACTGGGTAGCGCTAATAAATCAAGCTCTTGTATATTCAAATTAAGGTTTTTTATTCTTGATATAAAGGACCTCGATTATCTTTAATTTTCCCGGGTCCATGCAAGTTTCCAATATTTTCGTGTTCTGTTCTAATTCCTCTCGTGTAATGTAGTATCCGTGTGATGCCAAAGCATGGTTCTTCAGGGCTCCTGTGTATTTGTGTCCAACCATTGTGCATTTATATTCGTATATGACATGAGACTTTTTCAGATCATTCCCCTCTTGGGAGGTGTTGTTTTGTAGAAGCAGATTGGAGGTTTTCTTGCTTTTATAAAAGATTATTTGTTTGAAGTGTTGTCATTCATAGGCTTTATGTTTCTTTTGACGATGTCTTTGATGACCTTTTCATCTTCTTTGTAAGCTGCAGATAGTGTGACTTGTAAAAAAGTTTTATTTCTTCTTGGTTTGTAGTACTGTTGGAGTTGGTGTACCATTTGCTCAAGGCATTTTCAGTAACATTATTGATTTCTTTGTTGCTGAAGCCGTATATAACGGTTTCAGCATCAAAGAAATCAATAAGGAGGTGAACAGGAGAGCGAGGGTGGAAAGGGGGTTGGGAAATAGGATTGATGAAAGAGTATTGGATTGATTTAACGCAAGGAAAGAATGAGTATAGAAAAACTAGTAAAAGAGGTGTGGAAGGCAGAGGTGGAAGGAGTGAACATGAGGGGGCGACCAAGAGTGAGATAGATGGACGGGGTAAAAGGGGTGTTGGGAAAGAGGGGACTGTCTGTTGAGGAAGGAAGAGAGAAGACAGAATATAGAAGTGAGTGGAGAATGGTTGTGTATAGAAGATGCTGTAATGCATGGAATGGAGTGGGTGGGTGATGGAGGGGGGAGGGAGTATGTGTGAATGATATTTTGATGAAGGTCGATGGGATTTCTCCCCGTCTCCACAGTTTTCTCGTTTGTAAGTGAATCTATAGATGACATATGACTGTTGAGTTAGCTCTTTAATCATGTTTGGACTATTTCGTAGTAGCGGGTGGCTGGTTTTCTGGCTTTTACAATATATTCCTACGTTTATTTTCTTATCGGGACTTGTAGGTTTGACATTTATTTTCATGATTTGTTTTAATATTCTTTCATCCTTTTTGTATACCGTGGAGAAAAAAGCTCGATAGTATATTCTAATTTCTTCTTTTTCTCTGTAGTATCTTGCTGGGTATGATACCATCGGTCAATAATTTCCTTAGTAATAGTGTCAATATATTTTTTTTTAATCCGTTGTTTAAAAGTACTTATGTGGATCTTACTATTTCCGTGTGAGCTTTTGTCCATGTGCTGCAGTGAGTAACAGCTCTACGTATACAGGCACTGATGGTGGAATTTTTGTACCGTTGTGGACATTCACTTTTTCCGCTCATGCATTGGCCTGTGTTTGTAGGTTTAATGTAAGTGTCTGTATTGATTTTTTCTTGTTGTTGTTTAACGAGAATGTCAGGGAATGGCATGGATCCCTCTACGCTGTTTTTGATCGTGAAGGTTAAACCGGAGGCAACTTGTAGATAGTTCTTAAGTAATATTTTATCTTCATTGCGTGCAGTCTTTATGAAGATGCCATTATATATAACGACAATAAATTTCCGGTTTTTTAATTTGCTGAAAACTTCTTCTATGCTATGGCGACATAAAAAACCACAAACCAGGAAATAAGCTCTGACCTATTATCACACAAATTCCAACTCCAACCCACGGCATGACGAAACAATTATGTACCATATCAACTCCATACGTCCCTGCAACCTATAGCCTGTATTCAGCTACTGACTTCTTGGACATCCTTAAAACAAATAATTCAGTAGGAACCATAGCTTTTCTTGACGTAGAGTCGCCATTTACTCCCATCCTAATTCAGCGTACCATCAACTATATCATTGATCGTGTTTACCACAATACTAATACTCAAAAGGTTCCAACTCCTGAGTCCACGCTCCGTAGTCCTCTCCAATACTGGGCTATAGAAACACCCTTCATCTGTCCCCGCGGATTAAACTATCAACAAATAGACGGCGTCGCTATGGGTTCCCCACTCGGAGTCCTGTTTGCAAATTTCTTTATGGGTTGCATTGAAGAAGTTTTCAGCAAATTCGAAAAATCGTAAATTTATTGTCGTTATATTGATGACATCTTCATAAAGACTACACGCAATGAAGATATAATATTACTTAAGAACTACCTCCAAGATGCCTCCAGTTTTACCTTCACAATAGAAAACAGCATAGAAGGATCCAACATTCCCATCTCTTCCAACGTGAAAACAAGATCCACTTCCACACCACTGAAGAAGAGTCAATGTGACTGGAAATCGCGATATGGCAGCCAAGATGACCTCCTACGGAGAAATCATCTTACATCTTGCAAGAGATAACAAGTCTATTTTGTGTAATAAGGAGAATATCCTAAAGAAAATACAACGTGCTGAATTATCTTTCACTTTTAATGAAACATGTTTGAGAGAAGACCTCCTGCCCATATATACCACTAATATATATATATATATATATATATATATATATATGTGTGTGTGTGTGTGTATTATATATATATATACATATATTTATATATATATATGTTTATATATACATATATATATATTTATATATATATATACATATATATACATACATATGCATATATATATTAATATACATTTATATATATATATATGTATATATATATATATATATATATATATATATATATATATATATTATATACATTCTGGTGGCGAAGCGATGGCTACAAAGCAATAACTCTACCAATATTCCGAAGCAACAACTATACATTCTGGCAACAGCGACTACGAATTAGTAGATTCCATCACTAAGACATTTCAGAGATCTACACTCCAGTCGAACATAGTCACTTCCCAACTCTATGCTCTTCGCTGCATCGCCAAGCAACACTTGCAAGTCAACTCCCCAACACTCCTCGCCCAGCATCTAGTACGAGGCAAACCATCTTCACTCCAACGTCAAGCATCATACTACGAGCCAACGCTCCAACGCTCCTCGGCCAGCATAAGCTACGTGGCAATCACTCTTCTCTTCATCGTCCAGCATCCACGAAAAGAGAATCCGGGCAGCACTAGTATCTTCCGCCTTCTCCACGTCAGCACTGGGTTAGACGACGAACTCCGCAACCCCCGCATCTAGTGACGCGTCAGTGTCTATGTCTAAGCACCAGTGCGAACTTCAACGCCAAAGTCACATATATATATTTTTTCTCTCTCTTTTTCTTTTATTCATTTCTTTATCTATTTGTTTATTTATTTACTTATTCATTTATTTATTCGTTTATTTATTTACCTATTTATTTATTCATAAATTTGTTTATATATTTATTTATCTATTTATTTATACATTTGTTTATTTATTTATATTTTTATCTATTTATTCATTTATTCATTTATTTATTTATTTTTGTGTTTGCATGTTCGTACTTTTTCTTGGACATATATTTTATCATTTTCCTCTAACTCACCAGCCCAATACATTGTACTAACTCCTCCCCCGAATTTTCAACAGTACATCTTAACACCGATTCGTCACACTGCATCCTCATTTATAGAGCTAAAATCTTCCCACTGAATCATCCCACCATTCATAAGATCCAACCTTCCTACATCATGTTTTTTTTCTTTTTCATTTTCGGTATAGTCTAGGGGGCATTACGGTCTTTTTTTTATATCAGTTAATCCATGAACATGTCCAAACTTCTACGCTCACTTCCAATGCAACAGACAGGCTCCCTCCTTCTACTAACAACTCTTCAGAAAATTCACCTGCTACTCAAAACACCATGACAACACAAAATCTTATCACCGTAGTCACGGATGAGACCACATTAACGCTCTTTAATGGCAAGAAAATTCTGCACACAATTTCCTCTCTGAGGTTGAATCAGAGATAAAAAGAAGGAACATTACAAACGACAAAGGTAAAATAACCATCTAACATCCAGAATAGACAAGTATAACACATTAGCTGACGACGTCTTTCAGTCTGATCTATCTGAGGAAACTATATCGTATTATGATTTCGTATAACACTTTAAAAAGTCCTTTGCTTCATTTGAGTTACTCGGCTCACTCCCATCCCCCCCATGCTCTATGGCTAGAGCTTTCAATCATGGTACACACTACACCAAAGAGAAAACTGTCAAAATTGCTTCAACATTTAAGAGTGAACTTCGAGAAAGCCTCAAAACCTCAGACTAGGTCTCAGAAGACAACGGAAGACAAGATTTCATTGGAACACATAGTCTTACTTATGGCATACTTTCGACAACGATCCCAATTACATCCAGACACACTCTAGAAAGCTGGTACTATTCTATTAACAGCAGGTATCACACTAGGAGAATTCTTGAGAAATATACTCTGACACGGATAAATCTATCACCCAGATCAAGAGCCAGTCAATACCCATTGCACCCACCCACACAATAGCCAAGGTCACACGGCCCCCCTCACATAACACAAGATCAAGATATACATCTCGCACGTGACATCGCTCACGCCAACGCTCTCCACCAAGAACATAACTGGTTTGTACATACTACAACAAACCAGGACACCTCGTAAACATGTGTTACCACAGAAACCCTTTACAACCAAACCGACACTGCGATTATCACGGTACATGTTTCCACACGAGTGATCGTTGCCTTGTGCTGTTAGCACGGGGGAACATAGATCACTCTCCTGCAAGGCATCTACGTAACACATCTCCTTTATGACTACAGAATACCAGGACTCAGTGCACATCAAGGACAATTATTTCATACACGAAATTCACGCATCCACTCTACCTGTACGTACTCTGGATATCCCAGTCATGTGTTCTTATTCCTTAGCATTCAATGCTACGTCTAGCAACACCAAAGTGACAATCTTTTTCGACACGGATTCCCCAGTTAACATAATGTCAACACATAATTTCCATATTACCGCACTGCAACTAAACGTGTCACCATTTTGGAACCCCCCTACGTCAACCTTTGCAATGTAGACGGTGCATTCCCGATAATTAGTAAATCCTCCCTAGACATTAGCGTAGATGAGTGCTCATCTATTCCATTTAATGCCTACGTGGCTGACGTTCACTTTCCTGCTCATATCCTCATAGGTTTAACATTGACGGAACAACATAGCATAGTCACTGACCCTTCTCAAAATGGTGTAATTTATGCAAACCATTTCCTCCCTTCATTACCATCAGCAATTCCTCATAACGTAAACCACATTCACGTGGCTGAGCGGCCACAGGCAGACCATGACCTCTTGTTAATTGTTTGTACTACCTCCATTCAAATTTACTCCGCTTCATCACACGAGGATGCACCAGCTGCTAGCACAAATTGTTCTACCACCTTCATACAACAAAGTTACTAGTGCTCAACCACTTGGACCCCTCCCCAGGACTCTAACTTTTCTACTTTACTGACAGTTGTGGACATGCGTTCCAAACGTAACAGACGCACTAGCTCCTCCCTCATGTCCAAATCAGGAAAAATGAGGACAAAACACATATTAGACACGGTTGGTTTTTCACTGCCTGATAACACCTTGCCCCTCTTAGAGGAATTCAACATCAAATCTACACCAGTCTCAGAACTGTTATCTACGATCAAACACTCACGCAGTGCTTATCAGCTCAAAGACGCTGTCCCTTCGTCAGTATACAAAGATACACCTACGAGTTTTTCAAGCATAAAACACCAATATATTCTGTATGCCAGAAACTTACCGTGTCTATGGCATTTCCCTTCTTTCAGTATTCAGCTCTACTTCAAAGAAATGTCATAGTTACATTTTAATTGCCAATGATACTAACGCACTCCTCCATCTCACAGTTGGTACAAGCATTTGCGATTTCGAAGTATATCCCTCACGTATCAAATTCATGGATGACCAATTCCTTACTTCTCAAGTTTGTACCACAATTTCCAACCTGTTCATAGCACAGGAACCCATTGATGCATTACATTTCAACCCCTTAGACTTCCCTGATGCATAAGCAGACTTGCTTGCACTTTGCAACAAGTTCAGACATACTGTTGCCACTCCAGGTGAACCCCTGGAATTACTAATCTCATTCATCATCATATACCCCTTCGTGATAACTCTAAACCACGTTATATTCCCGCATACAGAATGTCACACAGGAAACGCATGGTTGTAGATAACCATATCCAAGACATGATTGTGCAAGACATCATAGAACTATCAATAAGTGAATGGAATTTCCCTCTCTTTATTGTACCAAAAAACGATGCTTTTTTCTCCCAATAGTAGACTTCAGAGAATTAAATACGCTCACGATACCAGATAGACACTCCATCTCTGTGCTACAGTACCTCTTGCAATCCAACGGTGAATATAACGTAGTGTTCACAACCTTAGACCTTATGTCGGAATTTTTTTAGATTCCCCTTGCTCCAGAATCTAGGCCTCTAAAAGCCTTAAGCACGCCCACAGGTCATTATCACTTAAAATGACTAACAATGGGTCTCATTTCAGATCCTTCAGTGTTCACACGATTTATGCAAACAGTCCTTACAAGTCTTATAGGTCATTCAGTGTTTATGTACCTCGATGACATGATCATCCCTTCCAACTCCGTCAGCAAACATTGACGTACTCTTCATACTGTCTTCTCACGACTAACAAAAGCAAATCTTAAACTGAAGCTTAAGAAGTGCTCCTTCCTTTAGAAAGAAATACTCTTCTTAGGGCATGTCCTTAACTCACAAAGAATTTTAATTTCGCAAGACAAGGTCAAAGAAGTCATTGATTTTCCACGCCCTACCTCTGTTGATTACATACGTTCATTCCTTGGTCTATCAGGATTTTACAGGCGTTACATCCAAGGTTATGCTGGTATAGCAGCATCATTAACTTCACTAATTAAGAAAGACACTCCCGTCATTTGGACACTTGACCAAGAGAAAACCTTTCATGAGTCAAAGGAAGCCTTAACCACGGCACCTGTCCTTGCCTTGCCTTCCCAAACCACAAGATACCTTTCACAATATACACAGATGCGTCCTACACCAGAATTGGCGCAGTTCTCATACAACAAAACGACACAAAACTCAGACCAATTGCCTATGCTAGCCGCACACTCAACAAATACGAGCAAAATTACTCAGTCACGGACACGGAAGATTTAGTTGTTATAAATGCACTCAAACATTTCAAAGAGATTATTCTTAGTTACAACATACACATCTACACTGACCATCAACCAATCTTACACCTCTTCAAAGGAAAGAATCTTTTAGGAGAACTTGCCCTCTGGTTCCTCATCATACAAGAGCTCATGCCCACCTTTCATTTTCTTCAAGGTAAAATTACCCTAGTAGCAGACGCTCTCAGTCGCTATATTACGACCATCACTCAAAATCTAAATTCAGTAATTCTTACACAAGCTCGCATAACTGCAGCGCAGAGATGAGACCCTCTTTGGAAACTTGTTATATATCTCCTCAAATCTGCAGACACAACTGATACAGATAACTTTATTCCCAATCTCGACAATTACATGTGAGCTGATGACATACTATCACAAAACAACACTAACATACAAACATGAACCCAACCGGTCAGTGTTTCAGCTCATACTCACTACGGACCTTATTCCGTAAGTTCTGAAACCCCTACAGGATTCCCCCAATGCCGCACACCATGGAAAGGAGAAATGCGTTACACAAGCCAGAATGCACTACTTCTGGTTAACCATGAGAAAGAATATACACGCCCCCATTGATGCTTGTCTCTCTTGTTCGACTCACAAAGGTCATATCAGCGGTCGTGTTCTAATATTAACTTATCCTACCCCTTGTAAACCATTCGACACAATCGCTGTTGATCTCCTTAAGTTACCACTTACAGACAGCGGAAACCAATACCTCTTTGTCTGTGTCGATCATTTTTTTACGATTCTGTATTCTTTCCTCTACCAGATAAGACAGCACAACACGTGGCGAAGACCTTTATTGACAAACTCTGATTTCTCTGAGTTCAACAATGAGATTCTTTCGAATATTTGTAATTACTTTCAAGTCACAAAATACAACACTACTGCTTATAACCCTAATTCAAACGGCTTAGTTGAACGCCGGAATAGAAAGATTCTCAATATCCTTCAGTATCTTGCTTCTGATCTTCATTCTTCTTGGAATGAACATATTCCCATGATTCAAGCTTGCATTAATAGTTTCATTAACAGGTCAATATCGGAATCACCCCATTTTGTCTTCTTTGGCTCGAACAAAAGGCTCCCATATGGCATCCTTGTTTTAGAGTTACTTTCCATTTACAGTTTAAATTATTGTGTCAAGTTCAA
>NC_134810.1:5492864-5495364 GCF_046742065.1 Oratosquilla oratoria | reverse complement strand
CTCCCCTCATTACTCCCTTACCTCATTACTCCCTTCCTATATTCTTTCCCTACCCTTCCCCATTTTACCCCTTCTTCCCTTTAACCTACCATTTGTACCTCTTCTAGATTCCCTTACCTCATTACTCCCTTCCGATAGTCTTCCCCTACCCATCTCCGTTTTCCCCTTCTTCCCTTTCAGCTACCACATGCACCTTTTCTAGAATCCCTTACCTCATTACTCCCTTTCGATATTCTTCCACTACCCTTCCCCGTTTTTTCCCTTCTTCCCTTTCACCTTCCATGTGCACCTCTTCTAGAATCCCTTACCTCATTACTCCATTCCGATATTCTTCCACTACTCTTCCCCGTGTTTCCACTTCTTCCCTTTCACCTACCACATGCACCTCTTCTAGATTCCCTTACCTCATTACTCCCCTCCGATATTCTTCCCCTACCCTTCCCCGTTTTTTCCCTTTTTCCATTTCTGCTACCATGTGCACCTCTTCTAGAATCCCTTACCTCATTACTCCCCTCCTATATTCTTCCCCTACCCTTCCCCATTTTTCCCCTTCTTCCCTTTCACCTACCATATGCACCTCTTCTAGAATCCCTTACCTCATTACTCTCTTCCGATATTCTTCCCCTGCCCTTCCCCGTTTTTTTTCCTTCTTCCCTTTTTCCTACCATGTGCACCTCGTCTAGAATCCCTTACCTCATTACTCCCCTCCGATATTCTTCCCCTACCCTTCCCCGTTTTCCCCTTCTTCCCTTTCACCTACCACATGCACCTCTTCTAGAATCCCTTACCTCATTACTCCCCTCCGATATTCTTCCCCTACCCTTCCCCGTTTTTTTCCCTTCTTCCCTTTTCCTACCATGTGCACCTCTTCTAGAATTTTTAACTCTTCTTTACTCTCCTTTCGCCCTTTCCCTATTCCTCCCTCCCCCTTCCCATTCTCCTTTCCTTTCCCCCTTCCTTTCCTTTTTTCCCTCTTCTTCCCTTTCTCCTTCTTCCGTACATCATCTTTCTCTGCTAGTAAATTAATCTTTTATACCAACATTTTATTCTTGTACTGTTTCATTGTCTTCTTCCTTTCCTCCTCTTTCATTCCTCTTTCATCGAACTTTACGTTTCTCCTGGACACTTTCTTCAATTTCTGTTCACCTTTCTTTGCGTTCTGCTTTTACTGCTTCTCCCCCTTTTATTCCTCCTCTTCTCTTTCCTTCCTTCTTTCCTCACTTGCTACGTTCTCCACCACTTCACTATCATGACACAAAGATAGTTTGTTCTGGTTGATCTAACTACCCCCTACCTCTATCCCTGCATTTTTATGATGTACCAAGTTGTTCGCCATTCTCATTTTTTAAGTTGCTGCTGAACTTACATTCAATATGCGGTACTTATATTTGATGTTCAAAATATTCAGGAGGATAAGAGCTAGTCGATGATATGGGTAATAATTGCAGCTGTGAGATTACCAAATATGTTTATGAATACTCTATCTCCATCTCCACCTCCACCTCCATCTCCACCTCTACCTCCAACTCCACCTCCACCTCTACCTCCAACTGCAACTGCAACTGCAACTGCAACTGCAACTGCAACTGCAACTGCATCTCCAACTGCAACTGCAACTGCAACTCCAACCCCAACCCCAACTGCAACTCCAACTGCAACTCCAACTCCAACTCTAACTCTAACTCTAACTCCAACTCCAACTCCAACTTCAACTCCAACTCCAACTCCACTTCCACCTTCACTTCCACCTCGCTCGTTCTCGCTCTAGCTCTGACTCTGGCTCTCGTTTTCTCTGTGTGTGGCCCTCTATGGTCTCCTTTCGCCACTCTGTTGTCGTCTCTATGGGCAGTTTTTCTTTTGTGCTTTTACTTTATATTTTCCTTTCACCATTGCCTTTGTTATGTATTATTAGTCTCTCACTATTTTTCATCTTTAGGAAGCCAGCCCCTTTGCTTCCGATCATCCAACTTAGTCAAGTTTCAGTTAGTATTACCTTGTAGAAGAAAGAGGAATTAAAAGGTGCTTAATGTTTCTTTCTTTTCTTTTTAGTATTAATACACTTGGTTCTTTAAGTTACACCACTGACTCTCGTCAGGAATCCTCAATTTGGTTACTAGGTCAGTTCTGCAATGACGTCATGCTTTCTTTAGTCCAGTGATCTTTAATTTTATATTCAAGTATCTCCCCTAAGGTCGTGATTTTACAATCGTGAACCAATTGAATTTTCTCCTCCTACACCTTTTCTCCAGTCAGAATAGCTGTTACAATCTCGTAAACAATACTACGTACTCAAGCAATCTTGAAATCAATGCACATCTGACTTAATTAACATATTGTTACATCAGCATAAAAATGAACATTATACAGCAACGAAATCGGGTCCGCGGCGACTGTTTGTAAACATTAGACAGAGAGCGAGCTTGTGCAACTCCCTTCCCCTTTTCGCCTTCGTGTATTATATAAATACATAAACAATGAATACTCGTCATCTACCTCTTTT
>NC_134810.1:5482864-5487864 GCF_046742065.1 Oratosquilla oratoria | reverse complement strand
AACATGGAGATGGAGAGATGGAGGTGGAGGTGAGGAGTTGGAGGTTAGGGGTTGGAGGTGAGGCGGTGGAGGTGGCTAGGTAGACGTGAAGATGGAGGTGAAAGTGGAGGTTGATTTAAGGCTAGGATAAAGGTGGAGGTGGAGGGTTGGAGATGAAGGGGTGGAGGTGAAGGGGTGGATAATGAATTCCACATTATTCTTTCATTCTGTTGTCTGTGTCACATTTAAGCCTTTCTTAGTCAAAAACATGACTCCTCCATATTGTTTCTATTTTCTATTTTTCACCCAGTGGCTGTATAGACCTTGTGGCACAGCTTTTGGTGGTAGAGGACTTTTTAATTTCGTCTCTACAATTCTCATTACGTCTGGATTTTCTACTGCAAGATAGTCGTTTAATTCGTTTAGTTCTAAAATCATGCCGTCTATGTTAGTATGTTATTTCAAAATTTTTCATTTCTCCCTTTTTTTTTTTTGACTATCAGGTCCCGCTCTCTCTCTTTCTCTCTCTCTCTCTCTCTCTCTCTCTCTCTCTCTCTCTCTCTCTCTCTCTCTCTCTCTCTCTCTCTCTCTCTCTCTCTCTCCCTCAAAAAAAAAAAATCTTTCAGTCTACCTTCTTTTCTCATTTTTTTGATTGCTTCACTTCTAAGTGCCTTTTCTTTCTCTTTTTTCTCATCGCTCATTTCCTTTTTATCCATACATTTTTGTAATTTTTACTATTTGCCAGCTTTGCTGTTTTTGATAGTATTTCTGTTATCATTTGAGACCTTAGTTTGATTTTTAGTGGCCTATATTGTTTTCCTTTAGAGTATTGTCCCATCCTATATACTTCTTCAGTCTCTTTGTTCATATCATGTCCCTTCCTTGTATCTCTTTCAAAATAGCTTTTGCGTTTTCTTTCTCATCTTTTTCTCTTTGATATCTACCCGTATGTATATAATGTTTTTCTTTAATACCAAAAACTACAATGCACTGTTCTATCCACTGTGTCTCTGACCTCATTGTCTTTTTCCTTACTTACTTTAATTACCGTTTCTTTGGCATTTTCTTCCACTTATTGTTGTACTATTTCCTTAAAAGTTAACTTTTGATTTTCTTGTTCCACTTTCCATTGGCTTTTTATTTCTTGGAGATCAGTCTCCTTAATCGTTTCTCCGACTTTCTCGGTCATCGCTTGCATCTTTTCTTTCACTTCTTTTTTCAAGGCCTCGTTTTTGTTTCTATCTTCAGTTTTTATTCTCTCATTTTCATTTCTGACCATGTTTAATTCTTTCTTCAGATCATCAAGCTCCTTGTGCGTCTCGTCTTTAGCTCTTTTAAGTTTAATTATTTCCCTGTACATTACCCTGTACTCAACTTTCAAATCTATTAGTTCATTCAAGAAATCAGTAACTTCTCTATTTCTTATGATATTTCTACACATAGGTTCTCTATCCAACTTTAAACCTCTACCTAAAATTCCACCTGCTATTGCAAACCCCAAAAATACGTAATTATTCAACTTTTGAGTAGCTTTTGGGGTTTCATTCATGCAGGATCTTTTTGGTATCATTCCTAGCGGCGATTCCACTCTACTCACGTCCAGACATCTCCTTGTTGGTTCACTTTTTCTTCTTTCACTTTCCCTCCCTCTATTTTATATATTTACCACTAATCTTTATAATAATTATGCAATTTCGGTCACTCTTTTTGCATAACTCTCTTCGCGTTCATAAATGCAACTAGTGGTTTCCAAATATCTTAGCGAGTGTACTGTACAACATAGCTCTTTTCTTGCCACCCTATTCTGCATGTGGCTTGCCCAAAAATGTGTGTTTGTGTGTGTGTGTGTGTATGTGTGTGTGTGTGTGTTGTGTGTGTGTGTGTGTGTGTGTGTGTGTGTGTGTGTGTGTGTGTGTGTGTGTGTGTGTGTGTGTATGTGTTTGTGTTTGTGTGTGTTTGTGTGCGTGCGTCTGTCTGTCCGTTTGTCTGTCTGTCTGTCTGTCTGTCTGTCTGTCTGTCTGTCTGTCTGCCTGTCTCTCTGTCTGTTTGACTGTGTATATGTGATTCACCATGGGCTTGGATCACGTAATGATCTTGTTATCGACAATATCACGGAAGCAGAGATAGGATGGTGGGGGGAGGGGGGATAAGGCGTCCTTCCTCTCTCCATGGGGAGAAGGTGACCCGAGTGAAGACAGCGGTTCGCCCTGGGAGAGGGACTTTGTTAACGATCTCATTCACTCATTAGAGGTTCTTTAATGACCTTGTCGTCGTCGAAAAGGAGGAGGAGGAGAAGAGGAGGAGAAGGAGGAAGAGGTGGAGGAAAAACAGAAGGAGGAGAAACTAAAGGATAAGGAGGAAGAGGTGGAGGAAAAACCGAAGAAGGGGAAACGCAAGGAGAAAAAAAAATGAAGAGAAGGAAGAGGAGGAGGAGGAGAAGTAAAGGTAGGAAAAATACTGTAGGTGGAGGAGAAACCGGAAGAGAATGGGGAGGAAGGGAGGAGGAGGAGGAGAAGAGGAAGGTGGGGGAGGAGGAGGAGGAGATGGGAGCGAAATTTGTTATGATGATACTGGTGGAAAGAATAGTGATAGTGATATAATCTTATCATTATGATCTGAAAAGCGTTTGTTGTTTTTAGTCTTCATTATAACGAGAAGCGGAGAATGTGTAGAGGGGGAGAGAGGGAGTTATGTTGGTAGTTAGTGATGCAATGGTTTGATAGTGGTAAAAGTGTTTGTGGTGATGTTGTTGATGGATGTTGTGATGGCTTTTTCAGTATTTCGTCTGCAATAATTCGTGCTTCTATCCATGGAGGACAATATCGCCCTCAAGAGTTGAAATGATAGAGGTGGCGGTGAACAGCTAGATACAATGCACCAATGTATTGAAGGCCGTAACACTCTTGAACAGAGTAATCTATTTCATGGTACGAACTCAAGACCGCTGAGACTAGCTGGGTAGTTCGAGTCGCAAATGAATTGAAATAGATATTGTTAGATTTATCAAAGAAACAGACTAAATTGCCATCTAAATGAGTGAAGGCATTCATATTTCATTGGTCAAGTAGTCATATACAGGGTGTGCTCGAGTTACGAAGGAGTTTCGTTCTTGCGAATGCCGTAAACCGAATTTTACCGTAAGTCGGAACCAGTCAAAGTAAATCCCTTCCATGGTAACTGCTTTCCATTTCCTATATGCACTGCCATTAGAAAAGACTGCCTTACGCTTGGGAGCCGTATTGAATGGTAAAAGGTTCCTAAAATAACAAAACTAACGAGAAAGCGAATGATAAATAGTAAACCAAAATAGCGCACAACCAAGACTGACCAACACTTCCTGGGTCATAGTACGACGACGTGTACCTCCGACGCGCTCACCAAATATTTTTTCTATGTTATTGGAATTATAGTAATAATAGTAATTGATGAGTAGATAAATAACTCAGCAATGGGAAATGTAAAGGGACGAGCACTGCCAGCGTCATTACCACGAAACAGAGGAAGTCGAGGCCGTCGTAAACCGAGGACTCTCTGTATTTTAAGTAAAATATAAAAGGGATACTTTTTTAGTATTATCATTTTTGTAGAGAATAATAGAAACCCATGAAAGAATGCTGTGTAACTTTGGCCCACTGCAGGGCTGTAATATAAATCCCTTAAATGTTGACTGGGTGCCATCTTGCAGTGGCTAACGGAAGTGAACTCGGTAGACAATAGGGGGGGAAGGACACAGAGATTTGAATCGAACAAAAGGACGAAGGAAAGTTTGTTATTAAGAGTGTACATCTGCAGACCAACTAGTCTACCGCCTGTATAGTTTTCTCCTCTATAATATTTGTGAAAATTACAGATAAATAAGAGAGAAATAAAAGAGGGTGAGATACAAAGACATATGTAAAAAAAGAAAGATATATAGAGATAAAGAGAGAGATAAAGGCAGAGACAGAGATAGATGTAGAAAGAGAGATAGAGAGAGATAAATAGACAGATATTTTGATAGATAGATAAATAGATAGATAGACAGATAGATAGATAGATAGATAGATAGATAGAAAGAGAGAGAGAGAGAGATGGTCAGGAGGAGTGAGAGTAAGGGAGAGGGGACTAGATAAGGGGAGACTTTTGGTGGAGGGTGGGTTGGGTGGGAGGGGAGAATCTTTCTAATTACTTAAGCTCAGGGGAAGAAACTCGACTTCGAGACTCTTCGGTGATGGACAGAAGATTCCACCAGGCGCTCGGGGAGTAAGGGAAGGAGGGCTGGAGGAGGAGAAGGATAAAGAGGAGGAAGAGGAGGAGGAGGAGGAGAAGGAGGAGGAGGAGAAGAAGGAGGAGGAGGAGGAGGAGGAGGAGGAAGAGGTGAAAGGAGGAGTAAGAGGAGGAGGAGTTGTTGGTAGTGATGATGATGGTGGTAGTGGTGTAGGAGGGGGACTTGGGGTTATAGGGAGGTGAAGAGAAGGGAGAGTGAGAGGTAGGAGTGTGCTGGGTAAGGAGGGAGAGGAAGAGAAAGGAGGAGAATGTTGAGGGTGAGGATGAGGGTGAAGATAAGGGTGAGGATGAGGATAAGGGAGAGGTGAAGTTAAGGATGAAGATATGGATGAGGTTGAGGATGAGTGGAAAAGTGAGGATCGTGAATTTGAGGTTAAATTTGAGATATGGTGTAAAGGTTAAGGTTTGGGGGTAAAGGTTGGGTAAAGATTGAGAATGAAGAGTCATGTCTGGGGTGAAGGGTGAAATTTGTGGTGAATGGTGGGGTTTGTGGTGAAGGGTGATTTGTGGGGAAAGAGGAGTTTGAGGGTGAAGGGTGATTTTGAGGATGAAAGATGATGTATGGGGTGAAGAGTGATGTTTATGGTACAGAGTGATGTTTGGAGTGAAGGGTGATGTTTTGTTTTGAAGGGTGGGGTTTGGAGTTATAGTTGAGGTTTGTGGCAGAGGGTAAGGTTTGGAATGAAGGGTGAACTTTGCGGCCAAGGATGAGGTTTGGGGTGAAAGGTGGGGTTTGGGGTGAAGTGTGAGATTGA
>NC_134810.1:5462864-5475364 GCF_046742065.1 Oratosquilla oratoria | reverse complement strand
GGCTGAAATTATGAACAAACAATTTAACTCCGTATTCACAATTGAAAGTACATAAAACTGAGAGGAAATACAGAGAGAAATATCCCCCTAATGAAAGAAATGACTGTGACACAGAAGGAAATTAGAAACCAAAAAAAAACCTTGATGTCAGAAAATCACACGGTTCGGATGGAATTGCGAACTGGATATCAAATTAATGCATAAATGAGCTCACTCAAAGGAGGGAAGGAACCACAGGATTGGAAAAATGGAAATATTGTCCCAATATATAAAGGAGGGGACAAGGAAAATCCAACAAACTATAGACCGGTCTCCTTTACAAGCACAATAGCAAAAATATGTGAAAAAGTTATCAAAAGTAGATAAATTAAACACCTGGAAAAATACTGAATCCAGCACAATTTGAATTTAGACAAGGAAAAGCATGGGCCACTAACTTGATTCGCTTTTACTCGAAACTAATAGAAATAATACAAGAAAGGGATGGATGGATGGATTGTGCTTTTCTAGGTCTACAAAAGCATTTGATAAAGTACCACACAAAAAACTATTAAGAAAAATTTAATCAAAAGGTGGTATTCAAGGAAAATTATTGTATTGAATGAAAGATTTCTTGACCGGGAGAAAAATGAGGGTAGTAATTTGAGACGAATACTCGACCTGGGAAGTAATGATAAGTGGAGTCCCACGAGGTTCTGTATTGGTTCCGATTATGCTTGCCATATATATATAAATGACATGGATGAAGGTTTGGAATATTATATGATTTTTTTTTTTTTTTTTTGCAGATGATGCAAAACTATTAAAGAGAGTAAGTAAAGAGGGAGATTGTGAATCACTACAGAAAGAATTGGATAAAGTCTGGGAATAGAGTCAAAACTGAAAAGTGAACTTCAACATCAAGAAATGTAGTATAATGAAGTTTGAAAAAAAGTAAAAATAGAGTATCGGGGCATACAAAGTTGGTACAGAAGAGGTAAAAAAAATTAAGCTCGGAAAGGGACCTAGGAGTAATTATCACCAAAGACATATCACTAGACAAACGTATCAATAAAAAAGTAGGAGAAACCTTCAATCTAAGTAAATGAAAGTGGCTCTTGATTACTTGGATGAGGAAATGGCAGAGAAAATATTAGTTACACTGATACGACCAAGATTGGAGAATGCTGCGAAAGTATGGACACCAATTACTAAAAAAAATATAAAGTAATTAGAAAGAATACAGAGAGCAACGACAAAGATGGAACCAGCACTCTCGAAATTGACATACGGACAAAGATTGTCCAAATTGGGACTACCAACCCTGGAACAAAGAAGAGAAAGAGGAGATCTACTGACTATTTACAGAATAATGAAAGGGATGGAAGTCCTAGATAGAGATGATTTATTAAAGTGGGACAAGAGAAAACACACACACACACACACACACACACACACACACACACACACACACACACACACACACACACACACACACACACACACACACACACACACACACACACACACACACACACACACACACACACACACACACACACACACACACACACACACACACACACACACACACACACACACACACGGTGGTACAGTTGGTAGAGCGCTGGAATGGGAAGCAGAAGTGCTCCTAGTACCCAGTTCGAATCCTGCCCAGGGCCGAAATTATTTCGGTATCGCTGTGCCTCGGGTCGTACTCTGACTCTCGTGGGCGGGGAGTTGGGTGTGTGTGTGTGTGCAAGGTCATAGCATTACCCATAGATCGGACCTACGAGCTCTGAGCTCTCTTCCAGGAGGGAAATAGCTGTCGATCACGAGTCCAACACGTGATCCAAAAGACCAAGTGAATACATGTGGCAAATTGAGTTTGGTGCGTACGCTGAGCACGCCACGCTCCTTGTTCAAGGGCTCCCAGCGTCTTTTCAAGGGTTAACTCCGCCCCAAATGAGGTCACATGACTGTAGGCCTAGGAGGTGATTGGACAGTGCGCATAGACAGGAAGCCGACTCGCATCCGGGGCGACCCGGCTCGGGAGAGAGGTCAAAGAGATCTAAGCAGGCCACGAAGCCAGTCACGGCGGGCTAGCTTCAAGAGTAAGGTTGCTCCAACAAAGAGTAAGTACAAGCTTGCCCCATCTTGCCACATTCCACTCTCCCGTAGTCTGCCTCCGAAAACATATAAGCAGTTTACATAATAAAGTAGAGCCAACACACACCAGTGTTTTAGTCAGCCTCACACCCGCTACAACACACACACACACACACACACACACACACACACACACACACACACACACACACACACACACACACACACACACACACACACACACACACACACACACACACACACACACACACACACACACACACACACACACACACACACACACACACACACACACACACACACACACACACACACACACACACACACACACACACACACACACACACACTGATAGTCGAACGAATCAGATGTGCCTGAGAACGCTCCTGGAACTTACGCTAAAATCTAGCGATTCATCGACTAAAGATTGTAGTTGTAAACATACGGAAGGGGGTGATGGTGAGTGAACCGTGATGTATTAAAGTGATTAAGTTTAGCAAGAATAAAAAAAAGGAAAATGATAAAAAGGATGATAAACCGACATACGCCGAGGCAACCAAAAGAAGATTAGATATGAGTAAGTATGAAACGCCTTTGGGAGAGGTTAGAAAAAATGTAATATTGATATTCCTAGATATGAAGACGAATTATCCCATGGATTCAGAACAGAAAGAGGTATGGACTTCAAAAGCATACTAATAAACCAAGAAATATTTGGCGTGAAAGAGGAAATTGTTGAATGGAAAAAGGAACATAACCAATTATACAAAGAAGTGAGTGAATTGAGAAAGGAGGATGCACTATTAATTAAGGCAATGGAATGAAATGAAAAAGGAACTGGCTATAGTAAAAAATGATAATGAAAATATAAAAAATGATGATACAAATATAAATGAAACATTGTTGAGGGAAGTTAATGAGAAGATACTAATAGAGGTAGGCAAAGTTGGTAAAAAAAAAAAAAAAAAAAAAAAAAATTACTCACTCATTCGTCTGCCGCTACAGGCCCATTGAGGCCCCTGGCCGCTACAATAGGATGCCTCCAGACTCTCCGATCTGCTGCTAATATCCTCTATATCCTCGGGGTCGACGTGCAGGGCTCGTAAGTCGTTCTCCACCACACTCTTCCCTCTACTACGTGGGCGTCCTCGAGGTCTCCTGCCCTCTATATTCTCGGTGAAAACACGAGAAGTGAATCTGTCTTGTCCGAATCTGAGAATGTGACCAAGCCACCTCAGTCTCGATGATCTAATGTGGTCAGCCACTTGAGGCATGGGTATTAGATCCCGGACTTCACGTGTGTAGCGCCTTCTCCATAAATTTAACTCGCCATTATATACCGGGCCGCAGATTTATTTGAGAGTATTATTCTCAAATCTGAGTAATTTTGTTTCTGTGAGTTGGTTGAGGCTTCAGGTTTGGGTCCCAAATGTGAGCGCAGGCCATATCATTTGTTTTTCTAGATAGAATATTTGACTTGAAAAAATATCTCAAGCCGTGGAATGCTTTCGTTGCGGATCTGATGCGCTCATCCTCTTCTAGATATATATTATTTTTCTGGTGACAATTTGAAACCAAGGTATGTGAAACTGTCAACAAGCTCAAAGTTGAATCCCACTACAATTTCATGTCCACCAGCAAAATGTCTTCTTCTCTGGACGTGCATAAGCTTTGTTTTAGTTTCGTATACGCTTGGCCCTTCTTTTTCCAGCGGCTCTCACAAGTTCACAGAAATCCAAGTCTAAAGATCTCATGTCTTCTGCGAGGATGACCAAGTCATCTGCATAGGCGAGTTCTTTCAGCCCTAAACTGCCTATCATAACTCCACTGTCATCCCTCACTACTTGTCGGAATACCCATTCCAGGGCCAAGTTAAAGAGATAAGGTGCTAATAGGCATCCCTGCCTCACACCAGACACAATCTGAAAAGGCTCATCAAAATTTTCTAAGACCCTCACACGGGAGGTCGTACTATTGTATAGGGTTTGAACGAGTCTTATCAGCTTGGATGGGATTCCAAGGAGGGCTAAGACTTTCCAAACAAACATGATGGTAATTGAAAACCAAATGAAAGACAAAGAAAACCAATAAATACTATTTAAAGAAATAGTCAAAGAACAAATGAACGAAAGCACAACGGACACTGTGATAGAAGTAATAAAGGAAAAAAGAGATTGGGCAAGAGACACAATATACAAAAATATATTTATATATATATATATATATATATATATATATATATATATATATATATGTATTGTAATCTATGGTATCACTAAGAAACAGAGAATAATAAGGTTCCAAAAACAAAACAAAAAAAAAGGAGTACAATATAGTGACGGAAATACTAAAAGAAATACAGGAGGAGGCACAAGGATTTGAAAAGAGAATAGAAAAAAATTACAGGATGGGAAAATATTCTGAAGAGAAGAATAGACCTCTCAAAGTAAAACTTAATTACAACTCATAGCAACTAGTAGGTTCTAGTTGTATTTTTTTTCGCAACTCTCTTCCTGAACTAAACAGATTGATGAAATTCGTAATTCCACCTTCTCAGTACTCTCATTTAAAATCTTCATCTATTTAGACCAAACTTGAAAACATCCTATTTGTGTACCTTTTCTTAAGACTATGTCTTTATTCAAAGTACTAATAACTAATATTTCTACAATGTTTTTATTTGACTTATAAATCCCTGAGTCTAATTTCAAGCCCTTTAATCTAATTATTTCTAAGATGGTAAAAATTTCAAAGTCTACAGTGACTCCTTTCAATTGCACTCCTACCCTGTCAATTGCTCTGGAATGTAATAATGTCGACTTTATTACGCCACCATCCACAATATGCAAGGCTTCATTTGTAGTTGATGAATTAATCATTTCTTGGATTTCTTTACTTTCTGTTGGTCTAGACCGATCGGCCTCGTTATGTAAAATATAATTGTTATCTTTCCTATCAATTTCTAGAGATTCTTTGATTTCTGTCACTGGCCTTAACTTTGGTTGATTTGAAAATGGGATTAACTGTGATTTCACTAAGATCCCTAACTCAGCAGGACATATGACTATGTTCTCTTTTCTCATAGTTGCAAATCCTATCAGTAAATCTCCTGGGAAAACAGATTCTTCTACAACTATCACTGGAATGTGCAAATACTCATTTTTATATAAGATGACTTCTAATTCAACCTTACCTAATGTTTTAACTGATTTCCAGTTACTCCTTGCAATAAGTAATGGGTTGGTTCCAAGATTTCTACCCCCGGATTAGTTGGTTTAAAACTCTACTAGTTATATAATTAACTACATATCCTGTATCAATAAATATTTGAATAGGTTTATTGAGCACTCTACCAAAAATGAGAGGTTCTACAGAAGTCCTTCCAGTTGTTGTAGTTAGTTTATAACTATCTATAATGTTGGAGTTTTCTTTCACCCTTCTATCATTCTTATCCCTAACACAATACTGTCTATGTGTATTTCTATGAGTAGCTCTGTAGTGTTGTTTTATTTTATGTCTGTGGGTTTCCTCTTGTTTCAGGGTACTTACAAAAAATTCTACATTCATGTGTTCTATGGCCTATCCTTGGATGATATATACAGAAAGGTGGGTTTCTACAATGATATTCATCATGACCCTCATATTTGTAATTTCTAAAAAATAGTTTCTTAATATCATTCTTGTTCTTTATGCCTACAATTATTACAATTGTAACATTCAACTCTAGCATTCCTTGAGCTGCTTCTAACTCTATGTTCAGATCCTTTATTCATATAATTATTTCTAGGGTTCCTAGATTCTTTCTGTTATTCCACTGTCATCACATATGGCCTAATTGCTTTAGATTCACTGTACACTTGAAGAAGATAATCCACCCCCCCTAAATTCATAGTTGCCTTGAGATCTTTATACAGCTTTTCTGTCATTAATTCGTCCGAGCTGCTCGCTAATAAGGCGAAGATGATTAATTCAATTACCTGAGAAAAATTGATTTTATCACTAGATTTTTCTATTCAATCTGAATCTTTCAATATAGAATTCGCGTCCCTAGACCATCTGTCTAGTTTTGCTAAATATTCTGTGTCTGATTCACTTGTTTTTACTTTCTTTATCATTCTAACCAAAGACCTGATGGGATCCTGATCACACTTTAACACGAAATGTTTGATGGATGCCTTCTTATAAGCTTCATATTGGTTGATATCTTCCATTTGCTGGAAATCTATAATAAGCCTAGCTCTACCCTTCGATCTACATTCTCTTTTGAAATTTCTATTTTCCCTTTTTTTATCTATAATGTGTTGACTAATGAGTAATATATCAATCAAACTGAGAAACCTATTAACTCCTAAGGATTTTTCATCACCTGTGAATTTGGAAATGTTGACATTCACGGTATGAACCTCGTGACGAAGAGTACTACCGCATTGAAACCTTCAGTGTTTTTAAAGTAGATCTGAATCGACTTGCTCCACGTACGTCAACCTCGTCCTCTTTGTCAGTCCTTGTTCACTGCCTCGTCATCCCTCGTTCATTCGTAGTAGTTGCTCCTAGTCGTGTTAGACCCCTTCGTTCTCTGTTGCTTGTAGTGGTTGTAGACCCCTACGGACCTGAGCCACACATTATTTTGTCTGTGACAGAGGAAAACCCTGTTCATAGAGAAATGATGACACTTTTATACTACGACTATCCCTCCGTTATGCTGTCCCCCAACCCCTTTTTACTGTCCTGTACCATTTCTCTGAATATTTATTTCCTTTTTTTGCCTATCCCTGTGGTGGGGGAAGAGAATGCTACCACCAAGTCTTTCCACTTGAGTCGTAAGAGGAGACAAAAAACGGGACGGGGGATGGGATTAGGAGTCCTATTACCTATAGCCCCAAAGGGGACATTCCTAAAAAAAAAGTAAAGGCATAAGTGCGTCTGGCAGGAGCTTTCCAACCAGTACCCTAAGGTTTGGGCCTTTTAATGTCCGTGGATGTGGTACAGATGAGATTAAAAGGAAAGAGATAGGCAGTATGTTTGTGAGAATAAAGATGGATGTGCTGGCTTTGAGTGAAACTAAAAAAGAAATGGAAGGGCAAGTGTGAGTTTGGGAGTGTAGCTGGGAGGCACTCAGGAGTGAAGAGGGGACGAGGGAGAGAAGGGGTGGCTATACTAGTAAGTGAAGAGATAAGTAAGCATGTAGTGGAGTGGAAGGAGGTTTCATCAAGGTTGATGTGGATGAAGGTGAAGCTGGGAAGGGAGATGTGGGTTTTTGTAAGTGCGTATGGGCCCGGTAGTGAGAAGAGCGAAGAGGAAAGGGAGGCTTTTTGGATAGATATAAATGAGTGCATAGAGGGATTAGGGAGAAATGTCAATGTAGTTGTATTGGGAGACCTAACACTAGGGTAGGATATAAACCAATAGACGAAATGATTGGAAAGTGTGGAGTTCCAGGTATAAATCGTAGTGGAGAATTGATGGTGGAGATGTGTCTTGAAAGAGAGTTAATGATAGCAAATACAGTGTTTAGGAAGAAAGTCAAGCATAAGTACACATGGAAGAGGGTGGTGGATGGAAGTGTGGTAGATAGAGCTTTAATGGACTATACAGTGTTGACCAGGAGTATGGTAGGAAGAGTTAATAATGTACATGTTCTAAGGCAAGAGAGTGGGGGAATATCAGATCATTTTCTGGTGGAAGGTAAATTGAGAGTGGAAAATAGGTGGAGAAAGAGGAAAAGGGTAGAAGGTAGGGAGGTACTTAGAGCGAACTGCTTAAATGAGAAAGAAAAGGAGAAGGAGTATAAGAAGAAGCTGAGTGTCAGGGAGTGAAGTGGTAGAGTAGAACTAGGAGTGGGGGAAGAATGAGGATGGTTCAAGGAGGGAGTCATAAGATATGCAAAGATGGTGTGTGGAACAAGGAGGGCGGGAGGAAATAGAAGGAAGGGTAGTGAGTGGTGGTATGAGAAAGCAAAGAAGGGTGTAGAGGAGAAGAAAGAGGCATTCATTGATTGGCTACAAATTAGGACGAGGGAATCGTATGAGAGGTACAAAGTAAAGAGAAGGGAATTTAAGGATAAGATAAAGGAAGCAAAGAGGAGAGCAGATGTGAAATGGGGTGAGAGTATGACAGAAAATTTTGAAAGCAATAAAAAGATGTTTTGGAAAGAAATTAAAAGAGGAAGAGGAGGCGAATCAAGTAGAGAAGAAAAGGAAAAAGGTGCAGATGGAGAGATGATGAAGGAAGAGAGAACAGTGAGAGGAAGGTGGGCAGAGTATTTTAGGGAGTTGCTAAATGTAAAGGAGGATAGTGAGGGAAAGGTATTTGTAGTGGGAAGCGCTATGGAAATGACAGTGATGAGTGAGGAAAATGTGGAAGAAATAGGGAAAGATGAAGTGAAAGCAGTTGTTAAGAGGATGAGAGCAGGTAAGGCAACTGGGTTGGATGGATGCCATGCAGAATGTCTGAAGAAAGGAGGTACAGTTATGGTGGCTGGTGAGGTTATTTATTATTTGTTTAAGAGAGGGTAGAGTGCTGAAGGACTCTAGGAATGCCTGTATAGTTCCGCTTTACAAGGGAAAGGGGGACAAGTGTGAGTGTAGTAGTTTCAGAGGGATCAGCTTGTTGAGTGTAGTGGGTAGTGGGTCAGGGGTTGGAGATGGTGAAAGAAAATAGAGAAAAGTGGAAAATAAGCCAGTTGTTGTTTGCTGACGACACTGCGTTTGTAGCAGGATCAGAGGAAGGATTGAGGAAGTTAGTGACAGAGTTTGAGAAGGTGTGTGAAAGAAGGAAGCTCAAGATAAATATGGGCAAAAGTAAGGTGATGAGATGTACAAGGGGAGAGAGTGACAGTAGGATGGAAGTGAGCATTAAGGGTGAGAGACTGGAGGAAGTGGATAGTTTCAGACACTTGGGTGCGAATGTGGGAGGAAAGGGAGGAGTCGGGGTGGAGGTAGAATGTAGATTGAAAGAAGCGAGTAAATACCTTGGTGGATTAAAAGGTGTAATGAGAAATAGACATCTGGGAATGGATGCTAGGAGGAGATTATATGAAGGAGTGATTGTGCCAACAGCACTGTACGGGGCAGAAACATGGAACATAAGAGAGGAAGAGAGATAGAGTTTGAATGTGTTTGATATGAAATGTCTGAGAAGTATGATAGGGGTTACTAGGCTAGATAGAGTGAGAAATGAGGAGGTGAGGAGGAGAACAGGGGTGGAAAGGGAGCTGGGAGATAGGGTTGATAAAAGAGTATTAGGATGGTTTGGACACATGGAAAGAATGAGTGAAGAAAGATTAGTTAAAGAGGTGTGGAAGGCAGAGGTGGAAGGAGTGAATATGAGGGGGCGTCCTAGGATGAGACGGATGGATGGGGTGTAAGGGGCATTACAAAAGAGAGGAATGTCTGTTGAGGAAGGACGGGAGAGGACAGAAGATAGGGGTGAATGGAGAAGGGTTGTATATGGATGATACTGTGATACATGAGGGGGAGTGGGTGGGGGATGGGGGATGAGGAAGTATGTATGAGAAAAAAAAATTGACGCAGCCCGAAGGGATTTCTCCCCGTCTTCTCCTTTTCTGCATGGGGGGACGGAGAAGGGGGGTCGCCGAATTTATGGAGCGGCCTTGCTGTGGATGTGCCTTGTCTTGCGACACTGCTTCTGACCCAGGGCAGTGGACAGGATGCAGGGATGACCCGTCATCCAGGAGGTGCCAAGATAAGAGGGAAGGAGGAGGGCGGAGGTGAGTGGAATATGTAGGGAATGGAATGGGTGGGGGTGGTTTCTATTCCTTTTTCTTTTTGGCTACCCCCCGTGTAAGGGGGAAAAAGCCTTTGGTATACGTATGTATGTATGTATGTATGTATGTATGTATGTATGTATGTATGTATGTATGTATGTATGTATGTATGTATGTATGTATGTGTGTGTATGAATTAAACGTAGGTACAATTTTCTATTTTCTTCCCGATAACTAATACACTTGGCTTCTCAATTTACACCAAGGGACTCCCGCCTGGGATTCTCAATCCATTCACTAAGCCACCTCTGTTCCGACGTCACTACTTTATTCATCCAATAATCTTTACTGCCTTCCCTAAAGGCGTGACTTTTCTCCCATATACCAATAATTCTTTTTTTCCTCCTCCACCCTTCTCCAATCAGAAAGACTGTTACAACGCCTTAAGCAATACTGCTTACATAAGCAATCTCGACATCGAGGTGGGAATGGCTTAGTTTACATATTGTCACATCAGCATTAAAATCTGTTCCCTAGCGGTTGTTTATAAACTTTAGACGGGGAGCGAAATTATGCAACTCCTTCGCGACTTGCTTTATAAACATCCTACACATAAAATTGAAATTATCGCCACCTACCCCTCTATCTACCCTATTTGTCTACCTTATCTACCATTCTCTTACAATATACATATATGTACAACACTGAATCGGTCCCAGTGAACAGATATACATTTCTATCAACCACAATACACTTTAATTCTTGATAGCGCAATCGGTTAAGTTACTAACACTTGTCACGTGCTAGCTCAGGTTCGAGTCCTTAGCTGTACCACGTTTCAATTCTGCACGTTTCCGTCTTCGAGTCCCTCGATGTTGATGGCTTAGCAATTAAATGTATTGTGGTTGATAAAAAAAAAAGTGTATCTGTTCACTAGGACTCAGTGTTGTACAAATAATTTCCCGCGTTCGTATACTTACCATTTGTACTATCATAGTGGAGATTGGTTGAACGCAAAATTTCTTGCACGTGTATGTAACTCGAACATACAAACCTATGAGAAATATTGTGCTCAACTCATATCTCTCTTGATGGCGCATTCGATTAAGTCACTAGCATTTGTCACGTGCTAGCTCAGGTGCGAGTCTTTGGCTGTACTACGTTTCAATTTCTGCATATTGGTCTCCTCGAGTCTCTCGATGTTGATGACTTACAAAAAAAGTGTATTGTGGCTGATTAATATATATATATATATATATATATATATATATATATATATTTGTATCATTTGACATTTTTGGAAATAGACTCATCCGCTGGGATTCGAACCCTTGCCTAGGCGGCTTACGTCTTACAAGACAAAGGCCTTACCGACCATGCTATCTCGACCCTACAAAACGAAACGACTTGGTTCACGGCCCAGTCGTTCCGCCGAGGGTACTCGGACAGAACATTATACGTAATGTATTTCATCAAATCCTTTATGCAGGCTAGTCTTCCGACAAGTGTTTGTATCATTTGACATTTTTGGTAAGGCCTTTGTCTTGTAAGACGTAAGCCGCCTAGGCAAGGGTTCGAATCCCAGCGGATGAGTCTATTTCCAAAAATGTCAAATGATACAAACACTTGTCGGAAGACTAGCCTGCATAAAGGATTTGATGAAATACATTACGTATCATGTTCTGTCCGAGTGCCCTCGGCGGAACGACTGGGCCGTGAACCAAGTCGTTTCGTTTTGTAGGGTCGAGATAGCATGGTCGGTAAGGCCTTTGTCTTGTAAGACGTAAGCCGCCTAGGCAAGGGTTCGAATCCCAGCGGATGAGTCTTTTCCATATATATATATATATATATATATATATATATACATATATATATACATATATATATATATATATACATATATATATATATATATACATATATATATATATATATTGCTGGGACATTGTGACAAGTTGATGAAGGTGAAATAAAGAAGTCATGGGTCTAATCCGATTTTTTTTCTTTAGTTTATTCCTGATCGGTTTCGCTCTCTGCTCCTTCAGGGGTGAATGGAGGATGGTTGTATATGGATAATGTTGTGATGCATGAGGGTGAGTGGGTGGGGGATGAGGAGTGAGGGAATATGTATGAGAAATAAATTGACGCTGCCTGAAGGGATTTCTCCCCGTCTTCTCCTTTTTTACATGAGGGGACAGAGAAAATGGAATGCCGAATTAATGAAGCGGCCTTCTTGTGGATGTGCTGTGTCTCGTAACACTGCTTCTGACCCAGTGTAGTGGGCAAGATGCAGGGATGACCCTTCATCCAGGAGGTGCTAAGATAAGAGGGAGGTGAGAGGGTAGAGGGGAGTGGAGTATGTTAGGGGAAGGAATGGTTGGGAGTGGTTTCTATTCCTTTTTTTTGGGGGGGGAGGGCTACCTCCTGTTTAAGGGAAAAGAAAGCCTTATATATATATATATATATATATATATATATATATATATATATATATATATATATATATATTATATATATATACATATATATATATACAAACACACACACACACACACACACACACACACACACATATATATATATATACATATATATATATATATATACATATATATATACATATATATATATATATATATATATATATATATATATATTGAATATA
>NC_134810.1:5452864-5460364 GCF_046742065.1 Oratosquilla oratoria | reverse complement strand
ACGCATTTGTGAACACACGCTCCTAGTGTTTTTATTGCATATGTATTTATATGTATATATATATATATATATATATTACACACAGGAACCCACAGTCGGAGAAAGAATAAACTTCGAATTAAGAAAAATCCTATATTTCGGCTATCAACTGTAGCCCTCTTCAGGAAAGTACATAAGATAGAGAACAGAGGGGACTTATAAACTACAGTAAGAAGAGATGTGGACAGTTGACCTCACTCAGGCGCGGGGCAAACTGGGGTGGCGGAGGAGGGAGGAGGTGAGGAGAGGGGAGGATGTAGCGTCCGCACTAACTTGCTTACTGCTGCGCGTGAGATTATGTCAGGTGTCCATTGCCCTTTAGAAATATTAATATTAGGGCATTCCTCAATCAATGCTGATTCGACTATTTTCCTCCTGAAACCGCAGTGGGACTTGAACACTAATCTGGCCTTACCCCAGTCGAAAGAATGATTCTTATTTTTGACATGAAGAAATACAGCCGAATTTTCATAGTGAGACGTTCATGAGGAAACAATTTAGTAGAAGAACTGATGGTATTATTAAATGGAATTTTTAAAATGTCCTTAAAGGAGCGGTGAAAACTTGAGGGGACGGAAGTTTTAAAATGGTTGGCCCTAGCCTTACAGGGCTTGATCCAGAAACCAAGGTGGATAAGCCAACTTCTCAAGTTGACATTTGATCACCTCAATCTCATGGTTCAGAAATTGAGGACTGCAAATCCTGAAAGCCCTCAAGAAAAGGCCAGAGGCAACACTTTTCTTAACATTGTCAGGGTGATTGCTAAAAAAGTGGAGATAACTGCCTGAATGGGTGGGCTTACGGTACACTGTAAAGAATAAATTATCATCAGTTCTTCTTAACAAAATATCCATGAAAGGGATTTGGTGTCCTTCCCATTCAACTTTAAATTTAAGATTCGGGGTCAATTGGTTCAATTTATCATGGAACACTTGATAGCCGAGATATAGGATTTTTCTTTATTCGAAGTTTATTCTTTCTCCGACTGTGGGTTCCTGTGTGTAATTTACAAATGTGCTACTACATTTCTGTTTATATATATATATATATATATATGTATATATATATGTATATATATATATATATTCAATACACTTTTTATCAAATTTTTCCTTTATATATTCATTTATTAATTTGTGCATCAATTATTATATATGTTTATTTTTTATGTAACAAGCAGCGGCTACGCCAGGTTACTTGGCCTGCGGCGCTTACTCGCTTCGCTCGCATATATGCGTCGGGGACCCCCAGAGCATCGGCGGGGCCCCCAGAGGATCAGCGGGGGCCGCCAGAGTAGCCGCGGGGCTCACAGAGGAGCCACGGGGACACCAGAGGAGGCGCGGGGACACCAGAGGAGCCGCAGGAGCCCCCACAGGAGCCATGGGGGCCCAAAGGGAACCATGGGGGCCCCCAAAGGAGCCATCCCATGAATTCATGGCCTGTCGTTACAAATTTTACATTTCGATATAATGTAGTCTACGCTTCTTCGCCGTTTCGTCTCTTGGCATCGTAACGGTAGTTGATATTGCATAGTCACCACTGAGGTCATTTCAGAATAATTTTGAAAGAGAAATGCATCTATAATTCCTGTGATCAGACTTTGCACCGTTTTTAACGAACTTCTTATATCCTGAGAAGTAATGCCGCATGAACGCCTCTCAATCTTCATCGTCTAAGTAAAAAAAAAAAAAGGAAAAAAAAAAAAAATCGAAACTGTTTCTAAATGTCCTCGGTCACGATGCTATTTTGGTAACGCTCCGTGACGTCACGGCAATGGGGAAAACTGATTGGCCGAGAGTGGTGACGTCACGGCAACGGAGAAGACTGATTGGCCGAGAGTGGTGACGTCACGGCAACGCCTCTCAATCCTCATCGTTCTCGGCCAATCAGTCGTCTGCCCTGCCGTGAAGTCACAAATCTCAGCCAATCAGTCGTCTCCGTTTCTGTGACGTCACCACTTTCGGCCAATCAGTTGTCCCCGTTGCCGTGACGTCCCGCCAGCCACGGCTTCGTCGTGGGTGCTTGGCCTTGTGGGAGTGTCGCCTTTTGGTAATGGGTTCGCCCACCAAAGGCAAAACATCGGTTGATCTCTCTGATTTATTGGGTCTTTATTTTTGTATGCTATTAGTTAATTTGTATACTTGTTTATTAATGTATTTGTTTATAAAACTTTATATTACCTGATCTATTTATGTACCTATCTAATTATATAAAAGTCTATCACTCTATTCTTTTTTTTATTTACATTTATCTTATTTGTTTTTACTTTGTTATATATTATTTATATATTTATTTGGTAATTCACTTATATACTTACTTATCTAATGTTGCACATATTCATTTATCTATTTTCTATTTATTTATCTATATACTTATTAATATATTTGTTTATTTCTTCTTTCATCAATTTATTTTTTATATCCTCATTTATTTAATTATTTATTAATTCATGTATATAGAATCTAATTTACCCTCATTCAAGACTGGACACATAGAACATCTGCTCCATCCGAAGTATTCTACTCACTTTCTCAATAAAAATATCCTCTTGAAATACAAAAAAATTGTACGGTGCACCATATTTACGCGGGAGATAATGATCCTTTTTTTCTTTTTCTTTTATTTTATTATCATTGTTATTTTATTTCTTAACTATTTATTTATCTATTTATTCATTTATTTTGACAAGCACAATAAAACGTAATGGGGGACGAAGAGGGAAGGGCGACACAGCAACGCAAAATATTCTAAATTAAAACGAAGACCATTTGAAATAAATAAAACTTATGGCGTGTCAACATAGGTGAAATGTATTGAGCAGCATTGCACATCATGCAACTGCAAACAAAGTTACAAAAAATTGCAAAATATAGTTTGGATGTAACTTTCTTTCTAGGGAGCAGTCGTTATGCGTGTGTGTGTGTGTATGTGTATATATATATATATATATATATGTGTGTGTGTGTGTGTGTGTGTGTGTGTGTGTGTGTGTGTGTGTGTGTGTGTGTGTGTGTGTGTGTGTGTGTGTGTGTGTGTGTGTGTGTGTGTGTGTGTGTGTGTGTGTGTGTGTGTGTGTGTGTGTGTGTGTGTGTGTGTGTGTGTGTGTGTGTGTGTGTGTGTGTGTGTGTGTGTGTGTGTGTGTGTGTGTGTGTGTGTGTGTGTGTGTGTGTGTGTGTGTGTGTGTGTGTGTGTGTGTGTGTGTGTGTGTGTGTGTGTGTGTGTGTGTGTGTGTGTGTGTGTGTGTGTGTGTGTGTGTGTGTGTGTGTGTGTGTGTGTGTATGTGTGTGTGTGTGTGTGTGTGTGTGTGTGTGTGTGTGTGTGTGTGTGTGTGTGTGTGTGTGTGTGTGTGTGTGTGTGTGTGTGTGTGTGTGTGTGTGTGTGTGTGTGTGTGTGTGTGTGTGTGTGTGTGTGTGTGTGTGTGTGTGTGTGTGTGAAAATATACGTGACTGGTGTTTGAATCATATTATGACTCCCTCACTTAATCCTCCATTTCTCTCAATTAATTTTCCACCTCTCTCAGCTAACCCTTTTTCTCACCCTACCTCGATCATTTCGTTTTCTCCCCCTTTCACTTTATATTCCATATCTCTCACTTCATCTGTCACCGTTCTCACTTGAAAATTCCACCTACCTACCGCCCCTCTCTCCCTTCTCTCTCTCTCTCTCTCTCTCTCTCTCACTCTCTCTCTCTCTCTCTCTCTCTCTCTCTCTCTCTCTCTCTCTCTCTCTCTCTCTCTCTCTCTCTCTCTCTCTCTCTCTCTCTCTCTCTCTCTCTCTCTCTCTCTCTCTCTCTCTCTCTCTCTCTCTCTCTCTCTCTCTCTCTCTCTCTTTCTCTCTCTCTCTCTCTCACGCCCTCTCTTCATTTTTTATTAATGAAACCACATTTTTCTTTTATATTACTTTTCTTCATTTATACGATATGTTTTAAAACTTTGACATTTTTTCTCATTTTCCACCATTATCACCACCTTCTATCATTACCATTATCATCAATACCCTTACACTGTTCTACACAATTTCGTCTACTCCTAATGCCTCTACACCATCACTCGTACACCTGCAATCACCAGCGTCTCCACTAAAACCAACATTAACATCTACGACCACAACCAGAATCACAGTTCCACACCAACCAATCACCATTTTTGATCACCCATTTTCTGATTTCACCATCACTATTAACATAATCACCAACTACTTGGTACCACAATCGCCAACTTGATGATCAGCATCATTATCTACCTAGGGAACCTGGGAGTTCCTATACGTGAACGTGTCATAAAAGATGTTCAAGTTCTCTGATGAACTTATGTATAATTACCCTTTCCAATAGAGTATAAATCCCCACTAAAATGTTTCAGTTACATGTATATGTTATGTGTAGTTAATATTTTTATTTTGTGTAATATTGTATAGTGAAGATGATATATCTGAACATGAAGGTGTCCATATCAACCGCCTACGCAGGAAATGAAAGATTAGAATCTTGGTAACAATTTGGTAAGATTATATTTTATTTTATTTTCATTTTTTCTTTATTTTTTCTATTTTCAATAGTGGAAAATCCTGTGAAAATCTGTTAGGATAAATGAAACAAAAGTCTTAAGTTACAGTTTCCTTTTTTCTTTTTCATAAATTAAAGTTTGACTTTTTCCCTTCACAATGGTACAACAATCAAAATAATATGTAAAATAGAACCAGAGATATGGCTTATTAAAGAACAAAAACTTAAATTTTTCAGGAGAGGAGGATTTAAACTGGGAGGCTGGAAAGCGACATATCCCTCCCTTTAACTTTGAAAAGGCACTGAGAGGTGCATAGAATCACAGCTTGCTTCTGAGTGGTGGGAAGAGTTGCCAGATAAACAAAACAGAACTGGCTATCGAAATTTTGACTTTATTTCAATATACAATAGGGTTGCCAGAGGTTGCCAATGATCTATGTATTTTATTCTGTATAAAGAAAAAAGAAACGAAATTGAGCTGTAATGTTTGGTCGAAGTGTTACCACCATCATAGAGATTCTTTTGAAATTTTTACCTATAATTTGTTCATGTGCCAGAATTTTTCAAGTGATTGCGTCCACAGGTCCCTTCAGGAGTCCTCATCGTTTCTTTGATCGCAAACAAACACATGCAGATGTCTTTTGCAAAAACAGTCCAGTACACTTTTCAAGTAATTTTCGCCTCTCATGTTTCTCTTCTTATCCATATTCCCAATTACTTTTTCGAAAAAGAACTTTAAAAAAATTACTCCATAGCGGCGCTTGATTTCATATTTAGATTTTGTTTATCGTTTTTTTTTTATCTATTTATTCATTTTTTTTTTTTTTTTTTTTTTTTTGCAGATTGGTCCTTCGAAAGAAAAGTTTTGTGTTTTCTCTTGATTTATCTATCTATTCATTTATTTATTTGCATATTTTGTTTTGAAATATGGATGGCATCCCTCATCGCATTCTCTCCACCCAAAAAGATAGATAGATAGATAGATAGATAGATAGATAGATAGATAGATAGATAGATAGATAGAGAGAGAGAGAGAGAGAGAGAGAGAGAGAGAGAGAGAGAGAGAGAGACGATCTTCCAGCACCCCGAACACCATTTTACAAGTCTTAATCTCTGAACGGAGATCTTGTGCACCTTTTTGTCTCTAACACCCTTTCTCCGTAGATTTCCCCCTGCAGATCCTTCGTGCTTGCTGCTCTCAGCGCACCTTAACCCAAACCCTCTCAATCCCACACTTAAACTGATCCATAGCCAGTCGCACTTGAATACGTTACTCTGAGCTCCATCAACCCCACGTGCCACCATGCCTCTGCCCTCTCGTCCAAACTCATTGTCTTTTTTCGTCCCATCTTCGTCCTTATCCTCCATATCTCCCTCCTCCTACTCCTCTTCTCCTCCTCCTCTCCTCCTCCTACTCCTCTTCTCCTCCTCCTCTCCTCCTCCTACTCCTCCCACTCCTCCTCCTTTTCCTCCTCATCCCTCTTACCCTTCTCGTCTTTTCCGTTGATCCATTTTCACTTCCACGTGCCACTATTTTTTCCTCATTTCATCATCACCTTTTTCATCACTCCTTCTCTTCATCAAGTCTCCCTTACTTCTTCTCACCCTATCTCCCTCACTCCCTTCTCCATTTCTCCGTCTCTCCATTTCCTCATATTCTATCTCTCTTTCTCCCTCCTCATTCTATCCATCTCTCCCTCTCTTCCTCCCTCTCTCCACCTCTTCACCTCTTCCTCTCCATCTATTCATCTTTCTTCTTCATGCATCTCTTTTTTTTTCACATGCCCACTTTATTTTACTCTTAATCTTCCACTCTCTACCCCTCCTTCCTCCTTGCCCCCCTCCCTCCACCTGCCCTTCCTACATTTCTACTAATTCCACCCAACCTCCTCTCATTTTCATATCTCTTTCCTGACTCTCACCCTTCCACTCCTCCTCCCCTTATCCCCCCACCCTTCCTCCATTCATATAAATGATTGCTCACAACCCATATGCCCATCTCCTCCAAGGACTCCTAACGTCATATACTCAGCTCTCCCCCTCCCCCCTCTACCCTTCTTCCCCTTCCGTCTCTCCCCACAGCTACACCTCGCTCCTCCCTCACCCCTCCTCCCTCTTCCCTTGCCCTACCCTCCTCTCCATCACTCGTTTTTCTTTCCTTGTCCCTCTCCCTCCTCCTCCTACTCCACCTTCCCTTCCTTCTTCCCCTCCTCCTCCTCCTCCCCTCCTTCTCCCCCTCCACCTCTCCCTCCCCCGTCTCCCTCACCCTCTTCCTCCTCTTTCGCCAAAGTGTTGTCAGCAGAATGATGGTATTGAAGGAAGACGATGTGTTGGTGATGGAGAAGGGTACTTTAGAGGATGCGCAGAAGGCCACGAACAGCGTATTGCTGATAATTGTGGAAAGGTCGTGATTGGGGTCAGTGTGGTGGTGGTGATGATGCTGGTGGTGATAACAATTGTGGTGGTAAATGTGGTCAGGATCGTGGTGGGGATGGTAGTTGTAAAGAGTGATGGAGATGGAATGAGTGAATATATAGATATGGGTGGGCATAATGGTGGTGGTGGTGAAGGTGTGGTGGTTGTGATGGTGATAGTGAGCTGATGGTGAGGTGATGGTGATGATGATGATGATGATGATGATGATGATGATGATGATGATGATGATGATGATGATGATGATGATGATGATGATGATGATGATGATGATGATGATGATGATGATGAAGACGACGATGATGATGATGATGATGATGATGATGATGATGATGATGATGATGATGATGATGATGATGATGATGATGATGATGATGATGATGATGATGATGATGATGATGATGATGATGATGATGATGATGATGATGATGATGATGATGATGATGATGCTGCTGCTGCTGATGATGATGATGATGATGATGATGATGATGATGATGATGATGATGATGATGATGATGATGATG
>NC_134810.1:5440364-5447864 GCF_046742065.1 Oratosquilla oratoria | reverse complement strand
TGGGGACTGCAATTGACCTAGAGGATGCAGCCTCTATTGAGAGGTGCACCACAGATGTGACACTGACTGTGAATTAAGAGTGCAGTACGGCCTATGTGGCGGGGTGGCTTGAGACGATGTGCGCGGACGATGTGGTTTTCAGCGCCGAGGCACCTCTTATGACCAGCGACGTTAAGGACTTTATCGAGACAGTGTCCAGAGGTTCCCTGACAACTCCACATGTGTGCACTTTTGATTTTGTCAGATGTGGACTGTGTTTCATCAAGGAAGCCCGTCACCGTTCCTACTGGCAGAGAAGACTGATGGAGATCTTGTCGATACTGGCCAGCTTCAGTGGGATTGACATTGACTGTCCTAAGATGTTCCGTCGTCTAGCAAATGTTCTTTTGATTGGACTCCACAACCTAGAGAAAGACCAGCAGAAGAATACAGTCCTCCAGACCTCTGTAAAGTAAGCTTTTGCTTCTATGTCTTATTTAAAACCTTAATTGGCTTTGTACATACTTGAAAGCAGCCTATTTGTGTACCTTTTCTTAAGACTATGTCTTTATTCAAAGTACTAATCTATAATATTTCTACCATGTTCTTATTTGACTTATAAATCCCTGAGTCCAATTTCAAACCTTTGGATCTAATTGATTTCGGGATGGTTAAAATTTCAGAGTCTAGATTGACTCTTTTCAACTGCACTCTACCCTATTAATTGTTTTGGAGTAAAATAACGTCAACTTTATTACGCCACCCACCATCCACAATTTGCAAGGCTTCATTTGTATTTGATGAATTAGTAATTTCTGGAATTTCTTGAATATCTGAGTTGGGTTTACTATATGTGACTTTACTTTCTGTTGGTCTGGACATTTCGGCCTCGTTATGTAAAATATAATTGTTATCTTTCCTATATTTCTAGGGATTCTTTGATTTCTGTCACTGGCAATAACCCTGGTCGATTTAAAAATGGGATTAACTATGATTTCACTAAGATCCCTGACTCAGCAGGACATATGACCATTTATTCTTTCTCATAGTTGCAAATCCTATCAGTAAATCTCATGGGAAAACAGATGCTTCTACAACTATCACTGTAATGTGCAAAAGCTCATTTTTATATAAGATGACTTCTAATTCAACCTTACCTTATGTTTCTATTTCATTTCCAGATACTCCTTGCAATGAATAATGGATTGGTTTCAAGATTTTCACTCCTGGTTTCAATTAGTTAAAAACTAGTATTTATAACATTAACTACAGATCCTTTATCAATAAATATCTGAATAGGTTTATTAAACTATCTATGATGTTGGAGTTTTCTTTCACCCTTCTATCACTCTTATCCCTAACACAATACTGTCTATGTGTATTTCTATGGGGAGCTTTGTAGTGTTGTTTTATTTCGTGTCTGGAGGCTTTCCTCTTCTTTCGGGATTCATACGAAAATGTCTACATTTATGTGTTCTATGGCCTATCTTTTTATGATACATGCTGAAAGGTGAGTTTCTACAATGATATTCATCATGACCATCATATTTGCAAGTTCTACAAATAGTTCTATAATAATAGCCTTGTGCTTTATGCTCCTAGATATTACAATTGTATCATCCTATTCTAGCATCCCTTGAAGTGCTTCTAACTCTAAATTCAGATCCTCTATTTCTATAATCATTTCTTGAGTTCCTATTTTCTTTCTGTTGTCCCACTGTCATCATATATGAACTAATTGCTTTAGATTCACTATACCCTTGAAGAAGATAATCTACCTCCCCCTAAATTCATAGTTGCCTTAAAATCATTATGCAGCTTTTCTGCCTTTAAATCGTCCGAGCTGTTTACTAACAAGGCGAAGGTGATTAATTTAAATACCTGAGAAATTTTAATTTTATCACTGGATCTTTCTATCCAATATGAATCTTTCGATATAAAATTCCTGCCCTTATACCATCTGTCTAGTTTTGCTAACTATTCTGAGAATGATTCACTTATTCTTATATATTTCTTATCATTCTAACCAAAGTTATGGTAGGATCCTGGTCACACTTTGACATAAGATGTTTATTAAATGCCTTCCTATAAGCTTCATATTGGTTGATATCTTCCATTTGCTAGAAATTTATTATAATCCTAGCTCTACCCTTCTCAAGATCTACATTCTCTTTTATAATTTCTATTTTTCTTTTCCATCTGCAATGTTTTTACTAATTATTAATGTGTCAATCAAAGTGAGAAACCTATTAACTCCTAAGGTGTTTTCGTCAACTGTGAATTTGGGAATATTGACATTGGAGGTATGAACGTCGTGCCGAAGAGGACAACTCTCATTCACACACACACACACACACACACACACACACACACACACACACACACACACACACACACACACACACACACACACACACACACACACACACACACACACACAAACACCCACCCACACACTCACATATATATATAGATATATATGTATATATATATAAATTATATATATATATATATGTATATATATATATATATATATATATATATATATAAGATTAGTATGGTAAAGTCTAGATCACCGGGGAACCTCAATAATCTATCTCGCCTCTCCAATACCTTATAAAATCCGCTCCAAGTGACTAGGAGTTTGCTGGTATCAATAGACAGGAGTATTAGAACATCATCACCGGCTTAAATTGCTTGTCTTGAGATTTAAGGTCGAAATGTATCTTGTATCGGGAAGTGCTAATGTCAGCACGTTGGGAAGCAATTTGAGAACATTCAATGACATACTGGAAAATAGTCCTTTCATCTTCGCGGAGGGTGCGATCTTCCCACAGATCTCTCAGTACGGAGGGTGGATCTCTAACCAAACGAAAATACAATAATTCGAAGGCTGAAAACTCAGTCCGGTCACCCGGAAGTTCTCTGAAGGCAAACAAGGTGGGAATTAGATACCTGTGCCACTCACGTGACATTTCGAGATATAACTTACGGAGAATAGCCTATAGAAATCCGTGCAATCTCTCAATCCTCCTACTTTCACTAGGATGGAAGGGAGTAGTAAAGATAGATTTCACACCCAGCAACTGTTAAAGGTCTTTCATCAAATTGGACATAAATTGAGTACCACGGCCAATTAGTATTTCTCGAGGAATCCCAACTCTCAAAAAGACAGTTAACAAGGCTTCAGCGACGGAGATAGAATTTATGTCTTTTAGGAGTACAGCTTCAGGAAACCAAGTAGCAAAATCAATGAAGGTAAGAATTTACCTGTGTCCGTCGGAAGGTCCTGTACCTAGATGGAGCCAATAAGATGGCCAAAAATGGTGATGAAGGGAAGTATAAAGGGTAGACGCCCCCTGGGAAGACCTAGAGACGTGGCCCGCATTAACCCTAACCTACAAAATTGGAAGGAAATACCGGAGGACAGATTGGTCTGGAGAGGCATAGTGAAAGCGGTGAAGGGACTGCAGTCCTGATAGCCATTAGAGTAAGTAGTATTCGGCTGGAAAAAGGCGTGTCCAGCAGGTTACAGAAGTGGCAAAAGAGGTTCACAGATCTCCTGTTTTGTTCTACCTCTCGCTGGCGATGTGGAGGAGGGGGCTTGGTATTTGTACCCAGAATAATGACAGCTTTGCCACTTGTGTCGTGCAAAAATCTCGATGTGTCATGCCGTCACGCCATTTAGAGGACAAGGACTTTCTCATGACGCAGCAGAAGAAGGGGAGATGGGGTTCCATGGCGAGGCATAACAAGAAGTTGGAAGCTGGGGTCCGCCAACGAGAGGGAAATGCTGCACGTGGTGGACACGAACGGTCGCCGATGGCAGAGGAGACCGTGGAATTGTAGTCCTCCTCATCCGCACCCTTCAGTCCAGTCCGTCCCTCCTTGATCTCCTCATCTGGTGACGAAGGAGCCTCACCGCCCAAGCAAGCGAGAATGCGGGGGACCAAGACGTTCATGTCCCCTGATGTAGTCGGCGCGCTGGACCGGACGGGGGTCAGCAGCTGTCAGGCTATTCGAATCGTAGCCGCAACGGCAAGTAGCTTGGGCCATGATTCCCAGGAACTCGTCCTCAACCCAGAGTCCATCCGAAAGGCAAGAGCCAAGTACCGTGCGTCGCAGGCGAGAGAAATCAAGGAGATATTCATTCCTCAGACTCCCCTCACCGTCCACTGGGACGGTAAAATCGTTTCTCAAGACGACGGATCTCAGGCCGACCGGCTCGCCATCACTGTAACCGATAAAGGCGTGGAGAAACTCTTCGGTATTCCAAAGCTGCATGCTGGGACGGGCGAGGTTGCCGCCACAGCTGTCTTCGAGTGTCTGGAAGACTGATGAATCAGTGATCGCGTCATAGGGACGTGCTTCGACACCGCCATTGCACACACTGACGATGTCAACGGAGCCTGCACCTTATTGAAGGAAAAGACGGAGCGGCCCCTCTTCTCGTTCGTTTGCCGTCACCACGTGCACGAACTTCTAGTTGAAAAGGCTTTTGCCTCGTGCTTAGGACCCTCTTCTGGCCCTGAGATCAACCTCTTTTCGCGATTCAAGGAGTACTGGCAGTTTATCGATCGTTTGGCAATCCATCCTCTTTCCGACCTCCCCGAAACCTTGGTTACCAAGAGGGAAGCCGTCATCGAATCCCTGAATGACATCATGATCCAGAAGCAGCCCCGAGACGACTAAGGGAACTGGCGGAGCTCACCATCGCCTTCCTTGGAGGTGCTCTTCCCAAGATTACGATCCGGCGCCCTGGTGCTCTCCACCGAGCGCGGTGGATGGCACGCATAATCTACTCCCTGAAGATGTTGCTGTTCAAAGAGCAGATCACCAGCTTGGTCACGCCGGGGGAGATCGCAGGCCTCAAGTGCTTTTCCTTCTTCATCTCTGAGGTCTACGTCATCCGCTGGTTTGAGTCCACGCTCCCCACCTACGCCCCGGCCAATGATCTCCAACTCGGAAAGGACCTCTTGGAATACCATGATTCTCCTCTTGGAAAGGCATGCTTCGAGGTACTGAACCGTCATTTCTGGCACTGGGGGAACAACTGATCGGCCTGTCCCTCTTCGACCCGCGGCTCTTTCCCTCTACCAAACAAGCCGTTGCCCAAGCCATCCTGCACCGAGAAGGAGCAGAGAAAGCCCCCAAACGAATCAGCATTCCAGAAGAGAGTGTAACAACGGCAACGCTGTCTTCGTTTACCTCTAAAAGGTCTCGACGCTGCTGGATATTCTCGGTATCTTGCCGGACTTCCTCTCCACAAATCCGCTGAAGTGGGAAGAGGAGAAGACGTTCGGTGACGCCTGCTGTCTCACACAAGGAATGCGTGTGGCCAACGACACGGCGGAGCGAGGGGTGACGCTGATGCAAGCGTTCAATCTTTGCCTGACGAAAGACGAGGAACAGCGCCAGTTCCTCCTCCGGGTCATTGATGACCACCGCCGTCGCCTGCCCAGCACCTCCTCCAAGGAGACCCTCTCCCGGGCAGCATAGAGACAATGAGTCGGGTGGTCTCCCATGATACCCCCACTGAGGGGCTAATACTACGTGTTCGAGGCGCAAGGGGACCAGTGGGCTGCTAGGAGAAGGAAAATTTTGCCGGAAAAGGACAGAATATTACCATGAAGCACTCGAAAAGACGACTTCCCTTATATAGCTAAAGGTAGAATTACAAAATCGTCATCCACCACCACTAAATATCACCCGACCATGCTGAAATTTTGCATACGGTAGTTTCTCAGTATAATGCAGTATCCCAATAGAGTACGATAAAAAATCCAACTGTTGATTTTTATTGACACCCTAATATATATTACACTCGCTCACTCCGGTGGTGGTCGGGCCACTTGCTGACCCCTCACCGCTAGCACCAAATGCCTCCAGACTCTACGGTCCTGTGCCACTGTCATCCAATCCTGGACATCTGCTCCAGCCCTTTCCAGGTCCTCCCTCACGTTGTCCATCCATCTTCTGCGTGGTCTCCCTGGGAAACGTCTTCCTCCTACCATCCCATCCATCATCACTCTCATTGGTATTCTTTCTTGTTCCATTCTTGCAATGTGGCCAGTATATTGCAGTCGCCTTGACTTTATGATATTCATGATATTTATTTGGCCTGACGTTTCCCTTAGCTCTTCATTATGCCGCCTTCTCCATTCTTGGTCTAGTTCGTCGAATACCCTGATATATATTTATATATATATATATATATGTATTTATATATATATATATACATATATGTATTTATATATATACATATATGTATTTATATATATATATAAATATATATGTATTTATATGCATATATATATACATATGTGTGTGTGTGTGTGTGTGTGTGTGTGTGTGTGTGTGTGTGTGTGTGTGTGTGTGTGTGTGTGTGTGTGTGTGTGTGTGTGTGTGTGTGTGTGTGTGTGTGTGTGTGTGTGTGTGTGTGTGTGTGTGTGTGTGTGTGCATATATATGTATGTATATATATATATATATATATATATATATATATATATATATAATTCTTATCCTGATAAGAAAGAATATCTCTATAGCTACTGAAGAAGGGTCTTGAACCCGAAATCGCGATCTAGCTAATATGACTACATACAGCCAAGTCATAAATTTCCTTTCTAAGGAACACAAATCCATAATAAAGTATATGGAAAATACCTTTAAGAAAATAATTAATGCACAACTAGCCATCACTTTTAATGATATATGCATTAGAGAAAAACTTTTGCCCAAATACACTTATAATGTCCTCTGTGATGGGGCAGTGACCCTAAGCAAGAGACCCAAGTATAAGCCTAGTAAGGAAGAAAGAATAAAATATATGAAACAGAGGGTTAAAGAATTAAAAGACAAAATACAAAACATCAACCAAGAACTTGAAGAAAAATGTAATAATATAAACATAGATACAATCTTAAATGATAATATTGAAACCCTTTTTTCAGGTATTATAATCAACACAGAAATTCTATCACTAAAGCTAGTCAAAAGAAATTAATAAATATGAACGGCGGCCATATCAAATACTCACGCCCACCAAATGGTTACATAAATTTAACCAATAAGATTCTCACTCCAGACCAGGAGGAAGTTCTTAATTTAGGGCTTAACTGCCATATTGTGTCTAAACCTAAGATGTTTCAAAAAAGAACAGAATGGTAAATATTCATAAACGATGTACAGAAATTATGTAAAAATGATGAAGTCATTGTTGAGCCCACTTTCAAGCAAAAAGTTATTGCCGAAGCTAATAAATCAAGAGGAAAATATCTCAGCAATTTAATTGAAAAGAAACATATCGAGGCTGCAAAAGAGTTAAAATCAGACCTTAGTATCACCATCAGCAAAGCAGACAAAGCGGCAACTTACGTACTCATGGACACCTCTGATTATTTAAAAAAGATAGATACTATTCTCAATGATGCAATAAAGTTTAAAAAGATCAACAAAGACCCTACAGAATTACTCAATAAAAGGGTAAATCGACTAATAGAAGGGAATAATGCTGCCA
>NC_134810.1:5432864-5435364 GCF_046742065.1 Oratosquilla oratoria | reverse complement strand
AAAGCTATGTCGATAGAGAGGAAATCTCTGCAGGGTCACCCATATCGAACAGGTTTTGTAGGAAAGATCAGACAAAGAGCAGCTCAAACACACAGTTGCAGGACCCACTGCTAACTGACACGTCCCTGATGGCAAACAGGGAAATTCCTCATAGATATATGGGGTACCGTCATAATGACGGCGTGGACCATTGGGCACCCTATAGATATAGGGCTTCACCGAATATAATGAATAAAGTGACACCAGAGAAATATCTCACCAGAAACCAGTTGGCAAGGAGGTGAGATTACTGCCAACCCCCCTTCATAGCCAACATGAATATGAATAGCACAATCAAAAGAAAACCGGGCGTTCCTGTTGGATCATCGTCACCTAAAGGTCCAACCGCATTGCCTCGTGTGCTTACGGGCAGTGTGCCACCGAATGTGAGTAAGCACTGTCCAAGCAGATCCAAGTCTTGGACATTAAACAACATGAAGAAAATGAAGATCTATACTTACAACGTAAGAAGTCTCTCAGAAGACCACAGACTGGAGAGTTTAATAGAAGAACTAGACAACATCAAATGGGACATCGTAGGACTGAGCGAAGTCCGAAGAACGGAAGAAAAGCTGGTACAATTACAAGATGGTCACCACCTGTTCTACTATAGAGGTAAGGACAAAGAAAGATCTAGTGGAGTAGGATTCTTGATCAACCGAGAGGTTGCGGGTAACGTAATCAAATTCAGTAGTTTATCGGACAGGGTAGCTTGGATTGTGATTAGGCTTTGTAAAAGGTACACTCTAAAAATAGTTCAGGTCTATGCACCAACTTCACAGAGTTCAGACGAGGAAATTGAGTCCTTCTATGATGACTTAAGTCAAGTAATGGATCAAGAAAAAAGTAAGTACACTTTGGTAATAGGAGACTTTAATGCTAAAGTAGGGAAGAAGATGGGAGATGAGACGTGCATTGGAAAGTTTGGAGTAGGTGAAAGAAATGACAGAAGTGAGATGTTAGTCAATTTTGCAGAGAACTACAATATGGGGATAATGAACACTTTCTTTCAAAAGCGTGTAGGTCGTAAATGGACGTGGAGAAGTCCAAATGGAACAACAAGGAACGAAATAGACTTCATATTAGGAGATGAGAGCAAAGGCGTTAGCAATGTTACGGTGATAAATAAAGTCAACATAGGGAGTGACCATAGAATGGTAGGATGCACAGCTAAATTCCTCTGAAGAAGCATAGAGCGAAACCGGTCAGGAATAAACTCAGGAACTCGGAACTAGACCCGTGACTTCTTTTTCCACCTTCATCAACTTGTCACAATGTACCAGCATATATATATATATATATATATATATATATATATATATATATATATATATATATATATATGTATGCAGAGCCCACTAGGAAGAGGAAAAACACACGGAGTCCGTGCGCTTTCGTGATATATTGATATTATCAAGGAGTACAGAAAAGTGAGTACAAAAAAGTGGAGATACACTTTTCTGTACTCCTTGATTATGTGATTATATCACGAAAGCGCTCGGACTCCGTGTGTTTTTCCTCTTCCTTGTGGACTCTTCATATTTGTGATTCACGTGTGACTTGTGAAATTTGTGTGTATACATATATATATATATGTATATATATATATATATATATATATATATATATATATATTTGTGTGTGTGTGTGTGTGTGTGTGTGTGTGTGTGTGTGTGTGTGTGTGTGTGTGTGTGTGTGTGTGTGTGTGTGTGTGTGTGTGTGTGCGTGCGTGCGTGCGTGTGTGTGTGCGTGTGTGTGTGTGTGCGTGTGTGTGTGTGTGCGTGTGTGTGTGTGTGTGTGTGTGTGTGTGTGTGTGTGTGTGTGTGTGTGTGTGTGTGTGTGTGTGTGTGTGTGTGTGTGTGTGTGTGTGTGTGTGTGTGTGTGTGTGTACGTATATATACATGTATATTATGTATATCGATAGCCTGGTAGATAAATATAGATATATCACTTTTGCCATATGCGCCTGGATTGTTGGGGTAAGTAACGGTTACTGCTGGGAATCGAAGGGGAGTCTAGGATTCAAACTCAAAACTATACAAATGCCAGACTAGCACGCTTCCGTTTACTCTACCAACGTATAAAACCTATTGAGTGAAATATAAAGAATATAAAAAAGACGAGAAAATGGCTGCACATAGTATGATATCTCTCTAGGGAACCCTTCAGAGATCTGTGTCTCTCGAGCAATTGGACTTCAAAGGTATTACGGTACTCTGTCCCTCTCAGTGCCACCAAAGTACCCTCATATTATCAGAAGCACTCTTTACAGATTAGGCGTCTGTATTCACCTGAGGAGTGGTCTTCGTAATAAAAAGATGAAGTCCAATACAGTTTACATCTTTTGACTCAGTGACGTCAATGTGAACCAGTGGTTTATGAACACTTAAGAGTTTACGGAGGTTATTTAAGGTTAGGTTAGGTTAGGTTAGGAGAGGTAAGGTTAAGTTAGCCACTAACC
>NC_134810.1:5425364-5427864 GCF_046742065.1 Oratosquilla oratoria | reverse complement strand
ACCTCCACCCCCACTCCTCCCTTTCCTGTCACATTCGCACCCAGGACTGACTAACTATGACCGGTCCAAAATCATCCCTTTATTCGCTGCTGACTCTTCCTAACTCCTTACTTTTCAGTATTATGTGGACCAGTTATCTATCTCTGTAACAGTAGAAACTAGAGCAGAATGCAGCATCATAAGCAAAAAGGCATATTCTACTCTCAAGGATTTATACAACGTACGATCGTTACCTTCTTGTAGCGCTTTGCAAGCTGTACACGGTTCTCCCTTGTCTGTTCTTGGATCTATTTGTATTCTCTTAAGGTTTTATTCCCATGATAAAGTGTTTCATGTTAACTTTGTTGCAGTTTCTGAATTCATACTTCAGTGTGATTATCTCTTATGTTTTGATATTTTAGCAACTGTAGCCATAGATATACCTCCTCGGCAATATATGGTTACTTTCGGCAACAATGTCATTTTTGCAGTGGAAAGACCAATTTCTATATACAGCTCACCTTCTGTACATGCTCTACCCAGTCATTTTCAAAGGATTCAAAACGTTTAGGCTCTTCAGTACTTTCTTATGCTCCTGTTGTTGTAGGCGAGCACTATATTAGACCTTCTAGTGCAGTTCGAGTCCCGATGCGCATTTTAGATGCTCCAATTAGTTCTGATGTCTTATCTCAATTTGACCCTTTTCGTGTTAGACATCTTGCTGTAGAGGGTGTTCTTTCCACAGTTAGTGAGGACCACGTTACATCATCATTGACAACCACCGTCGCTGATGCTCCCATCACACTCTCTTCTGGTATTTAGTTTGGTTCTTTTGATGTCGTTAATATTAACACTGTACAGGATTCAACTCATATCATAGCAGCTTCTATTCAGTCGTGTACTCATGCAACTGACACAGTTCATCTAGACTCTAAGTATGCGATATATGTAGGTAACATTGATTTTTCTGAGGTAAGAGATTGTCTCAGTGAATTGTTATTGACACATCGTCAAGCTTTGGCCTTACCTGGTGAATGGCTGGGAGTTACGGATCGTGTTGTCCATAGTCTTGATCTTAAACCAGGGGTGAGTCCAGTCTACATACTCTCTTGCAGGTTACCTCATTCTCGTAGACTTGTAGCTCAGTCTTTAGTTGACGAGTTGTTGAATGAAGGTGTCATCCAAGAGTATCGTTCCGAGTGGAACTCCCCGCTCCTTCTTGTGCCAGAGAATACGGATCATTTCGCCCTGTTGTGGATTATAGTCGTGTCAACGATGTCACAGTTCCAGATCATTACCCTTTGCCAGTGTTGAGTGACCTTCAGTCCATAGGATCAAGTAACAGTGTTCACCACCATAGAGTAGTGAATAATGGACTTTTTGTGTATCTGGACGGCTTGGTTCTAATTTCAAAGGATGTGGAAAGTCACTTCCATAAGCTGTCCTTAGTCTTGCAACGTTTTGCTGAAGCTGGGTTGAAGTTCAATTTACCCAAATGTTCATATTTTAAGTCCAGCATTCAATTTTTAGATCATGTGGTAGACAAAGATTGGATTCATACTACAGATGATATGATCAAGGCTATTAGAAACTTTCTCACACCTAAGACAGTTGACCAAGTACGATCTTTCCTAGGATTGGCAGGATACTATCATGCTTTTGTATAAGACTTTGCTTCCATAGCATCACCTCTTACTCGTCTCCTCAAAAAGGATATTTCCTTCCAGTGGGATGATGCTCACCAGAAAAGTTTTAACTTCTTGAATCAGGCACTTACTCAGGTGCCTGAGTTAGCATTCCCAGCCTATAATCTCTATTTTACAATTTGCATTGATACTTCTGGTTTAGGTATTGGAGCTGCCCAAGTGAGGTAAGTAGATGGTCGTCGTCCACACGTCATTGCATATGCTAGCCGCAAGCTCAATTATGCTGAGACTCGTTCCTCTGTTACATGTCTGGAAGCTTTAGCAGTGGTGTGGGCTCTAAAGCATTTTCGTGACATCATCTTTGGACATTCCATCACACTTTACACAGACCACAGTACTATCACACAACTTTTCAAGGGCATAAAGCTTTCAGGCCGCCTAGCCAGATAGTTTCTTACTATTGAGGAGTTCAATCCAGTCCTTAAGCATATCCCGGGACGTGCAAACAATGTTGCTCATGTACTTTCACGAAATGTATTCATAGCTACTGTTGCTGTAATTCACAACTTCTCCCTGCTAGATTTATCCAAAGCTCAAGGTGAGGAACCTGATTCATCTGCTGTCATTTACACCTTAAAATCAAGCAATGATACTATCTTGCCAAAATTGCGTGTACCTGTCTCAATTCTCCTTGGAAGACAGTTTTTTCATTCGTAACGTGAAAGTGATTAACGTCAAGCTGGTTACCCAGGTCGTGACAAAACTCTGGTCATGGCTTGCAAGAAACATTATTGACCTAGACTGCGTTTAGACATTGCTTCTCGTTGCAAGTCGTGTGCACACTCACCGCAAGTCGTGTGCTTAGAATAAAGGTT
>NC_134810.1:5390364-5397864 GCF_046742065.1 Oratosquilla oratoria | reverse complement strand
GATGAGTGTTTGTGAAGGAAAGTGAGGAGAAAGAACTGTTTTTGAAGAAGAAGAGGTTGGTGTGAGAAGGAAGAGAAGGACGAAGAGTGGGTGTGAAGAGGAAGAGGAAAAGGAGGAAGAGGAGGAGGAAGAGGAGGAAGAGGAGGAAAAGGAGGAAGAGGAGGAGGAAGAGGAGGAAGAGGAGGAGGAAGAGGAGAAAGAGGAGGACGAGGTGGAAGAAGAGGAGGAGGAACAGGAGGAAGAAGAGGAGGATGAAGTGGAGGAGGAGGAAGGGGAGGTGGAAGAGGAGGAGGAAGAGGAGGAAGAGGAGGAGGAAGAGGAGGAAGAGGAGGAAGAGGAGGACGAGGTGGAAGAAGAGGAGGAGGAACAGGAGGAAGAAGAGGAGGATGAAGTGGAGGAGGAGGAAGGGAAGGTGGAAGAGGAGAAGGAAGAGGAGCAGGAAGAAGAGTGTTTGTGGAGAACGAAGAGGTGAAAGAAGTAGTTGTAAGGTGGAAAAGGTGGACGATGAGTGGGTGTTAGGAGGAAGAAGAGGAGGAAGAGGAGGAGAAAGTGTAAGAAGAGGATGACGTGGAGGAAGAGGAGGAGGAAATAAAAGAGAAAAAAGAGGATGGGGAGAAGGAATAGCTCATAGGATGAGGAACAAGAGGAGGAAGAGGAGAAGAAAGAAAAGGAGGAAGAGGAAAAGGAAAAAGAAGAGGAGGCAGAAGAGGAGGAGGCAGAGGAGGAGGAAGAGGAGGGGGAAAATAGGAGGAAAAGGGGGTGGGAAGAGAATGAAGGAAAGAAAGAACAGGAGCAGTTAGTATCGGAAAGAGAATAAGGAGGAGGGTAGGAGGAGTAAGGAGGAAGGTAGGAGGGGTAAGGAGGAGGAGGCGGAGGAGGAGGGGTGAGAGGAGGAAGCGGAAAAGATGGAGGGGGGAGGGGAGCAAAGGAGCATGGAAGCTGGAGGAAGATGAGGAGGAGGGCAAGTGAGGAAGCAGGGGAACAGGAGGAGATAGAAGAGTTGAAAGAGGAATAGGAGGAAGAAGTGTAAAGAGAAGAGATGAGTAGGCTTAGGAGTAGAAGGAGAAGGAGGAGGAGAAGTAGGAAGTGAAGGAGTAGTAGTAGTAGTAGTAGTAGTAGTAGTTGTTGTAGTAGTAGTAGTAGTAAATAATGAATAGAGAGGCTACCATACACAATATCCAAATTAAATGCCCAGTATTGGCCAGGTATGTGGAGAACACATACAGAGAACCTGCAAACCTATTTGTCACCAACAGGGCTGAGAAGAAAGAAACGAAAGTGGAGATCATCAAATCCGCGGAAGGCACCACTCAGGGAGACCCGGTGGCCATGGCAATGTATGCGCTCGGTCTTATGCACCTGCAGCAGAAGATACAATATGAGGACACCAGGGTCAAACAGGTAGCATATGCAGATGATCTCACGGGGGCAGGAAAAGTAGCTGACCTAAAAAAGTGGTGGGATCTGGTGTTGGCACACGGCCCGGGCTTAGGTTACATTCCGAATGCAAAGAAATCTGTCCTCATAGTGAAGCCAGAGTACTTTAACAATGCCAAAATCCTCTTTGAGAACAGTGAAGTGAAGGTAACAAAAGAGGGGGAAAGACATCTCGGTGCAGTGATCGGCTCAGAATCCTTTAAAAAGCAATATGTTGAAAAGAAAGTTAACGAATGGGTGGCGGAAGTTAGGCTTCTAGCCAACTTTGTAAAGACCGAACCGCAGGCGGCATATGCCGCATTCATATATGGTGTGAAACATAAGTGGAACTACATATTAAGGACGGTACCGAACATCACCGACCTACTAAGACCCCTTGAAGAAATCATCAGAAACGAGCTAATACCGGCCATCACCAACGGACGGACAATAAACGAAGAGGAAAGAAAACTTATGGAACTTCCACCTAGAATGGGAAGGATAGGCATCTCCAACCCGCGAAACCTTGCCGACACAGAATACCAAAACTCCATGAAACTCACGTCCTCTTTGACAAACAACATCGTGTCACAAGATCAACGGAAGGAGACTATCATGGAGGAAATTAGAGAAATTAGAAGAAACAATTCAAAGGTATGGCGCAGGAAGTTGGGGCGTCCAATTGGCTGACAGCACTACCAATCAGGGCAAAGGGATTTACCTTAAACAGAAAAGAATTCACGGATGCCATTGCCCTGAGGTATGGATGGCCATTGGGAGGGCTGCCTAACAGATGCTCCTGTGGTGTACAATTTACTCCAGACCATGCGATGATATGCAAGCAGGGTGGTTTCATTTGCATGTGACACGATGAGGTAAGAGATCTCACTGCCCAAATGCTTCAGGAGGTGTGCAAGGATGTGACTATCGAACCAACATTACTCCCACTAGGAGGGGAGAACTTCAGATACCGCACGTCCAACACATCAGATGAAGCAAGAGTGGATGTCAGCACAAGAGGTTTCTGGACACGGGGACAATTGGCTTTCTTTGACATGCGAATATTTGATCCGATGGCCCCCTGTTACAGCAACCTTATTGAGGCATCCCACTCCCGGAACGAGTATGAGAAGATCAGGATGTACGAGGAGCGCATACAGAATGTAGACCAGGGCTCATCCACTCCTATAATCTTTACGACTTCATGTGGGATGGGTCCTAGAGCAATGGCATTCTACGCTCGGCTGGCTGAGGTAATGGATGAAAAGAAACAACAACCAAAAAGCAACATTGTTTCATGGATGAGATGTAGACTGTCATTCTCACTCCTAAGATCAGCCCTCCTATGCCTGAGAGGTACCAGGTCTCCAGCGCCCAAATCAGCACATATACAAAACCTAGATTTTGAGCAGACGGTGGTTGACAGTAGGATAAATGAACTTTTGTATTAGGCATTATTAGAAATAATTAAATAAATAAATAGAGAAATAAAAGGGTCGTCGACCACAGTCATTGGCGGGAGAGGGGCCAATGAACTGTGTCTGTGGGAGACAGACCCTGCTGCTTCCACCACACAGTTCCATGAGGATGGAGGTCGTACTTAATTATAAAAAAGTAGTAGTAGTAGTAGTAGTAGTAGTAGTAGTAGTAGTAGTAGTAGTAGTAGTAGTAGTAGTAGTAGTAGTAGTAGTAGTAGTAGTAGTAGTAGTAGTAGCAGTAGTAGTTGTAGTAGTAGTAGTAGTAGTAGTAGTAGTAGTAGTAGTAGTAGTAGTAGTAGTAGTAGTAGTAGTAGTAGTAGTAGTAGTAGTAGTAGTAGTAGTAGTAGTAGTAGTAGTAGTAGTAGTAGTAGCAGTAGGAGGAGGAGGAGGAGGAGGAGGAGAAGGAGGAAGAGGAGGAGGAGGAGGAGGAGGAGCAGGAGTGGAAGGTGACCTGAATAAGAAAAGTGGAAATGCAGGCGAAGCACAAAACGTGAGAAGAAGTCAAGATATTGAAAGCAGAGCGATAAAGAAAGGGAATGGAAGAAAGGAGGGAAGAAGACAATGGATACACGGAGGAGAGAAAGCAATCACACTGAAAATGGAAAAAAGGGAAGGAGGAAGAAGAGGAGGATGAAGAGAAGGAGTGAAGGACAGGGAAGGGATGGCGAGGAGGGAAATGCAAAGAGGACGAGGAGGAAGAAGGGAAGGGAAGAGGAACATGAGGAGATGGAGAATAAAAAAGAGGGGAAAAGGAGGAAAAAGAGGAGGAGGAAAAGAGGAGGAGAAGGGAGAGAAAGAGAAGAAGGATGAAAATGAGGAGGACAAGAAAGAGGATAAGGAGGAAGAATAGGAGGAGAAGGAGGAGGAGACGAAAGAAGAGAAGGAGGAGGAGAAGGAGGAGAGAGGCGAGAAGGAGAAGGAGGTGAAAAGGTGGAGGAAAAAGGAGGATGTGGAGAAGCATGTAGAGAAGGATATTACAGTGAGAGATGCAGCGTAAATGACCAAAGGAGAAGAGAAAGGAACTGTGAACTCCAAAGAGGTTGAGGAGGAGAATGAGGAAGAGAGAGAAGGAGGAGGAGAAAGAGGGAGGAAGGTAGAGGTAGGAGAGGGAGGAAGAGAAAGAGAAATGAAGGGAGAGAGGAGACGACGGGGGAGAAATTAAAATCTTTAACCGGGCCAAGAGAAAAGAACGCGCGGAGAAGGCATCAAGATGATTGGAGAAAAGGGGGAAAGAGAAAGAAAGAGGGATATGAAGAAGTATAAGAGAAGAAGGAGGAAGGGGATGGAAGGAGGATCAATAAGGAGAGTTGATGGAACAGAAAAAGGAAGAAAAATAATAGGAAAGGAAGTGAAGGTGGGCAGGAGGAGGGAAAGAGGAGGAGTAGATGGAGAAAGAGGAGGAGGAGAAAGAAGAATAGGAGGAAAAAGAGGACGAGGAGAAGGAGAAAGAAGAGGAGGAAGAAGAGAAGGAGGAAGAAGAGGAGAAGGAAGATGGGGAAAAGAGAGAGAGGAAGAAGAATGGGGAGGTAGAGAAATTGAGGAAGATGGAGGAGGAGGAGGAGGAACATAGGAAGGCGAGGGATAGAATTATACATACAGAAATATATTATGTGCAGCACATATATAACTATGAACATATATATAGAATAAGGAAAGTCCCAAAGTAACATACAGATACACACTGCGCCCAATGTTTCCTCTGGCACACATGTACCAACGGTATTCGTGAGCAATTAACCCCATAAATTGGCAATCAACCCATTAGCGCAGCGATAGCCTGGGGCCTTTGTAAATAAGTCACATCCGTTTGGGGCTCCGTGGGCATCGTTAGTGTCACACAAGATCTGTGGGGAGTCAATCAGTGGGTCATCTCATATGAGGTCGAGGAACACATGTGACCAAACATGTGAGTGTTTCGATCTGCTGATCTGGACGAAGCCAACACTCGATTCGGAAACTGTTCAGTGTCTTTTTTTTTTTTTTTTTTTTTCAAGAATGAAAATTGGTCCGAAAGGGGTCTCGATCTACTAAAATCTCGCTTGAGAGAATGTCCATTCGCGAATATATTCGTCTGATGACTGTCGTTATGCATTGTATAAAGTAAGGCATTATTCTGAAGAGTAAATTCTCTCCCTCAAAATAATCGCTTGATGTAAAGGTGAATGCTTATCTTTTGGACTGAAGGGATTTATCCAGTGAAACCACTTCACTGTATTGTTATACTCCATTTTAGCTGAAATTTTGCTCTGAACTGAAGAGCTAATCCCCTTTCTGGTATAAAGTGACCCAAGAAATTCATGAAAAAATCTGATAATCACTCAGTAAACATAGGAGAATCAGGAAAGTTTATTTCAAATTAAGTTTGATATATTCACTGGAGAGAAGAATGAATTTAAGCAAACAATGAGGATTGTGACCCTATTTATTCTATAATATAATCCATGGTTTGTTTGTATATCAGACTATTCTCATCATCTAAAGCGTAGCACCTAACTAGATTCTTAGATTATTAATTCAAAGATGATGTGTTTGTAGTCATGTAGAGTATGTATAGGGTATAGGCGTGTGGGTGTATAGACATGTAGTGTATAGACATATGCACAGAATGGGCATATAGTGATAGAAAGCCTATATAAACTAAAGTAACTTCAATTGCAGTGTTTCCACAATGTGGGCGTGTAAAGTAAGTCGAGCATGCAGGCTTGACAGAATGTGAGTGTGCGTGGGCGGCATTGGACGTAGTTTTGCTTTTATGAAAACATAAAGTCCAATTACCGTTAATGAATTAAACAGAGAAAATAATATCGAAAACTGGAGAATAGAAAAAATTGAGGGAAGAAGAAAGACGAAGAGAGAATTGAAATGACAAATGGAACTAATAATGAAAAAAGGAGAGAATGAAGGAAACATGAAAACGGGAATGGGAGTGATAGGAGCAAGTGGAATAGACAAGGAAGGAAAGGGAAAGAAAAGGAAAGAAGCAATGAGAGGAGCAAGGAGGTGAGGAGGAATAGAGGGAGGAAGAATGGAAGGAGGAAGAATGGAGGTGAGGGGAAGATGGAGGGAAGGTGGAGAGGAGGTGGAGGGTCTGGCAGTAGAGAAGTGAAGGGGAGGGGTGTAAGGAAGAATTGAGGAAGAGGAGGGGAAGGAAGGGTGAAGAGTGGGGAGGAGAGGAACTGGAGGTGGATGGGAGGTGCATGTGAGGAGAGGGGAGGAGAGGGAAGAGAAGGAGATGGGAGGGGAGCAGAAGGGAAAGGGATGGGAAGGGGATTGGAGGGGAGGGGATGGTATTGACTGGTAAGGGAGGGCATAGAGTGGAACGATAGTAAGGAAAGATGGAGAGGGGAGGAAAGAGATGATAAAGGGAAAGAAAGTGTAGGGGAGGAAAGGGTACGAGAGGAGAATGGAAGATAAGAGAAAGGTAAAGAGAATAATGAGGAGGAGGAGGAGGAGGAGGAAGAGGAGGAGGAAAAGGAGGAAGTGTAAAAAGAGGAGAAGGAAAAGAAAGAGGAGGAGGAAGATGAAGAGTAGAATGAAGATTATTTATATCAGGCTCATCTTAGGGATCTTAAACGAAAAAAGAGTATAAAGAGGAGAAATGAGGAGAAAGAGAGAGAAGAATAACGAGTAAGAAGACATATCAGCTGAGAAGTTCCGAAGCTCGACTGAAGACCTAAGTGCTCACTTTTCGAGTCTCCCAAGCAGCTTTTGTAGAACCTGTCTTAGACCCTCCTTTAGAGGAGTCTCGAAGTCTGCAAATGACTCTAAGATACCTGAGATATAAGGAAGAAGACAAAGAAAGAGGGGAAGAGAAGGAGGGAAAGGAAAAGAATTTGAAACGAAGGAAGTGGAGAAAGAGGAAGAGGGGAAGAAGAAGTGGATGACAAGCAAGGTAAGGTGGAGAAAGAGGAGGTGGAGGAAAAGGGAGAAGAGGAGAAAAGGAAAGGAGAGGGTAAAAGGGAAAAGTTGGAAGATGAGGAGGAACGGAGGAGATCCAGAAGGCTAAGATGAGGAACGGAGGAGATCCAGAAGGCTAAGATGAGAATAAAAGGAAGAGGAAATAAGAGAAGGATGAGGAGATGGAAAATAGTAGGAGTAGAAGTAGGAGAAATGATAAAGAGGGAGTTAAAGGTTGAAATGAAGGAGAGGAAGAAGAGAATGTCAGGATGAAAAAGAAGAAGGAAGGAGACAAACAGGAAGAAAAAAGGGAAAAGGAGAAGAGAAAGAGGAGGAGGAGGAGGGGCAGGAGGAGGAGGAGGAGTAGGAATAACAGAAAGAGAGGAGAGTCAAAAGAAACAACTGAAGTAGGAAAAATTGGACGAAAGATGGGGGAGGTGAGAGGAGGAGTGAGAAATAGATAGAGAGGGATAGATGGTAAGGTAAGAGGAAGTTAGGGGAGAAGAATAAAGAGTAAAAGAAGGAAGAGAATGATATGAAGGATGAAGAGAAGAGGAAGAAGAATATAGGAGGGAGGGTGGAAGACGCCAGAAGACAATATGGAAAACAAAGAGAGGAGAAGGGTTTGGAGAAGGAGAAGAGGCAGAAAGGAGGGGGAAAGAGGGTAGAAGAAGCGAGAGGACGATATGGTAGAGAAGAATTCGAAGGA
>NC_134810.1:5372864-5380364 GCF_046742065.1 Oratosquilla oratoria | reverse complement strand
CTCATCACCTTACTTTTACCCACATTTATCTTCAGCTTTCTTCTATCACACACTCTCCCAAACTCTGTCACCAACTTCCTCAATCCCTCCTCCGATCCTGCCACAAGCGCAGTGTCGTCTACAAACAGCAGCCGGTTCACCTCCCACTTTTCTCCATTTTCTTAAACCATATCCAATCCCTGACCCACTACCCTTGCATTTACCTCTCGCACCACCCCATCCATGTATAAGTTGAATAGCCAGGGCGACATAACGCATCCTTGACGAAGTCCCACCTTTACCTCGAACCACTCACTCTCTCTGTTTCTAATCCTGACACAAGCTCTACTACTCTCATAAAAACTCTTGACAGCTCCTAGAAGCTTTCCTTCTATCCCACATATCCTCAAAACCTCCCACAGTGCATTTCTGTCTACCCTGTCGTAAGCCTTTCCCAGGTCCATAAACCCCAAAAAACATCCTTCCCCTTTCCTATAGCTTTCTCACATATCTGTCTTATCACAAAGATCTGATCTACACAACCTCTACCCGTCCTAAATCCACACTGTTCCTCACCAATTACTTCCTCTGTTCCTCTCCTAATCCTCTTAATGAAGATCCTCCCATAAGCCTTCCCAACTACACTTAACAAGCTAATCCCCCTGAAACTACTACATTCACACTTGTCCCCTTTTCCCTTGTAAAATGGAACTATACAGGTACTCCTCCAGTCCTCCGGCACTCTACCCTTTCTCCAGCAAACATCAAATAACCTCACCAGCCAGTCCACCCTCACTGTACCTCCTTTTTTTTTAGACATTCTGCATGGCATCCATCCAGACCAGGTGCCTTACCTGCTTTCATCATCTTAACAACTGCCTTCACTTCATCTTTCCCTATTTCTGCTCCATTTTCCTCACTCATCACGGTCATTTTCTTAGCATTTCCCACTGCAGCTATCTTTCCCTCCCTGTCCTCCTTCACATTTAGCAACTCCCTAAAATATTCTGCCCATCTTCCCCTTACTGCCTTCTCTTCCATTATCATCTCTCCATCTGCACCTTCTACCTTTTTTTCTCTACTTGATTCGCCTCCTCTTCCTCTCTTAATTTCTTTCCAAAACATCTTTTTATTACTATAAAAATTTCTGTCATACTCTTACCCCATTTCACATCTGCTCCCCTCTTTGCCTCCTTTACCTTTTGCTTTACTTCTCTTTTCTTTCCTTTGTACCTCTCATATGACTCCCTCGTCTGTGAAAGCTCGCTTCTTCTCTTCTACAACCTTCTTTGTTTGCTCATCGCACCTTTCACTACCCTTCCTTCTATTTCCTCCTGTCCTCCTTGTTCCACACACCATCTTTGCACACTTTGTGACTCCCACCTTGAACCATTCCCATTCCTCCTCCACACCTAGCTCTATTCTATCCTTCACTCCCTCCCACTCCTCCTTCAGCTTCTTCTTGTACTCCTTCTCCTTTTACTTTTCATTTAAAGAGTTCACTCTAAGCACCTCCCTACCTTTTGTCCCTTTCCTCTTCCTCCATCTATCCTCCACTCTCAACTTACCTTCCACCAAAAATTTATCTGATATTCCCCCACCCTCTCCCCTTAGCACATGTACATCCTTAATTCTTCCTATCATAATCCTATTTACCACTACATAGTCCATTAACGCTCTATCTATCACCCTTCCATCCGCAACCCTCTCCCATGTGTACTTATGATTGACTTTCTTCCGAAACACTGTATTTGCTATCATCAACTCTCTTTCTAGACACATTTCCACCATCAACTCTCCACTACGATTCTTTCCTGGAACTCCACATTTCCCAACCATTCCATCAATTGGATCATTTTCTACCCTAGCATTAAGGTCTCCCAGTACTATTACATTGATATTTCTCCCTAAACCCTCTATGCACTCATTTAAATCTATCCAAAAATCCTCCCTTTCTTCTACTCAGTTCCCACTGCCAGGCCCATATACACTTACAAAAACCCACATCTCTTTTCCCAGTTTCACCTTCATCCACATTATCCTTGAGGAAGCCTCCTTCCACTCCAATACACGTTTACCTATCTCTTCACTTACTAGTATAGCCACCCCTTCCCTCCCTCGCCCTCTCTTCACTCCTGATAACCTCACACTTACTCTCCCAAACTTACACTCGCCCTTCCCTTTCAGCTTTGTTTCACTCAAAGCCAGCACATCCATCTTTCTTCTCACAAACATACTACCTATCTCTTCCCTTTTACTCTCATTTGTACCACATCCACGCACATTAAAAGACTCACAGACCCTCTTATGCCTTTACTTTTTCTTTTAGGAATGTCCCCTGTGGGGCTACAAGGAGAAGGATGCCTAGTCCCAATCCCCGTCCCTTTCTTCTCGCCTCTTACGATCCAAGTGGAATTACTTTGTGGCAGTATTCTTTTCCCCCACCACAGGGAAGGTAGGCGAAAAAGGAAATGAATATTCAGAGAAATTGTACAGGACAGTAACAAGGGGTTGGGGGACAGCATAACGGAGGGACAGTCGTAGTATAAAAGTGTCATCATTTCTCTATGAACAGAGTTTTCCTCTATCACAGCCAAAATGCTGTGTGGCTCTGGTATATATATATATATATATATATATATATATATATATGTGTGTGTGTGTGTGTGTGTGTGTGTGTGTGTGTGTGTGTGTGTGTGTGTGTGTGTGTGTGTGTGTGTGTGTGTGTGTGTGTGTATACACATATATATATATATATATATATATATATGTATATGTATATATATATATACATATATATATACATATATATATATATATATATATAATGTGTGTGTGTGTGTGTGTGTGTGTGTGTGTGTGTGTGTGTGTGTGTGTGTGTGTGTGTGTGTGTGTGTGTGTGTGTGTGTGTGTGTGTGTATTTCTGAGTGCTTCCATCTTCTGTTCACCATAATGAAAACCACTGTTGTAAGGGGATTAAAATATATAATAATATTTTTGTAAAGAAAAGTACAGAGTAAATGAGTTAAACAATAAAAGAAATTAGGGCAAAGGAAACATATGAGTATAAGAAAGGATATGGTGAGGAAGAATGGTCAAATGGAATTAATTTGATTAGAGTCGGTTTATAAGAAAGGCTTATGATTAATGAGATAAACAAAAGCAAAGAACTAGGAGTAGGTGGAGAAATAGAAAAAATGGAAGTAGAAGAAATAAAAGAAGTAGAAGTAGAAGAGATAGACATAGATGTAGAAGAAAGAGTAGGAGAAAAAAATTAACAATTAGAAGAAATAGAAGTAGAAGTAAAAGAAATAGACATAGAAGTAGAAGAAAAAATAGTTAAGTAGACATAGTAGAAGAAGAATAAGTAAAAAATGGAAGAAGTAGGAGAAGAAGAAGTAAAAGAAGAAGATAGATAGCAAGGATAAAGAAAAAGTACAAATATGAAGAAAGGATAAAGGCGAAATGAAAATAGGAAGGACGTAAGGAAGGAAAGAAAACCTTTGTTGGTAGAGATGAGAGAAAAGGGTAAGAAGAGGGAGGAGGACGGAAGAGAGTATTAAGGATAAAAGGAACAAGGAATGTTTTAAGGAATGCATACATAAGAGAAAGAAGATTAGAAAGGGAAACAAGAGAAAAGGTTGAAACAAGGAGGAGAGAAACAGGAAGAGAGGAAGGATTGTACACATACGAAGAAGAGGAAGAGAAGGAGGAAGAGAGGGAGAAAGAGGAAGTATATATTTTTGGAGCAAGCGCATGGCGGGAAGAGAAAAAGAAAGAAGAGGCAAAGGAGAAACAGGAGGTGAAGTAGGAGGAAGACGAGGAGGAGGGGAAGGTGAAGGAAGGGAAGGAGAAGGTGGAGAAGGAGAAGGAGGAGGGGAAGGAGGAGGAGGAGGAGAAGGAGAAGGGGGAGGAAGAGAAGGGAGAATTGGAGGAAGTCGATGAATAAGAGAGGCAGAAACAAGAATAAGAGGCGAAAGAGTAGGAGTGGAGGAGTGGGTGGAAGAAAAGAAGAAGGAGGAGGAGGAGACAAATAAGGAGGAGGAGGAGGAGGAGAAGGAGGAGGAGGAAAAGGAGAAGGAGGAGAAGGAGGAGGAGGAGGAGAAGGAAGAGGAGGAAAATCAGCGGAGGAGAAGTTAGAGGTGGAGTAGGAAAAGGAGAAGAAAGAAATTAAAGGATAGGAGGAATAGGAAAAGAAGGAGACAGAGAAGGAAGAGGAAAAGGAGGATGGAGATGAGTAGAGTATAAGGAGGAACAGGAGGGACAAAATTAAGAGAAGGATTAGAAAAACAACAATAATAATAGCTATAATAGATATAGAAAGAAGAAAAGTAAAAGTGGGGAACAAAGCGAATAAAATATAATAAAGGAAAAGCAAAGGAATAACCAAAGTAAAGAGGAAAGAAGAACGAGGCGCCGAAGAAAGATAGGGGGTGGGGAGGAGAGGAAGAGAAGTGGAGGACAAGGGTCTGACATGAGATGCCAGATTAGGCGCGCTCGGGGACGGGGCGGCATCTTCTCATGGAATCCCGGGAAGAAAGCAAGGATGAGGAGGAAGACGAGGAGGAGAATAGGAGACGGAGGAGGAGGTGGAGAGGAAAAGGAGGAGGACGAGGAGGACGAGGAAGAAGACAATTAGATCGACGAGGAGGAAAACGAGAAGGGAAATAAGAGAGGGAGGAGGATAAGGAGGAAGTGAAGGAAGAAAAAAGTGGAAGACGAGGATGAGGAGGAGTGCGAGGAGAACGAGGAGGAAAAGATCGAGGCAGAGTAGAACGAGGAGAAAGACATGGGATAGCAATGGCAGGAGGAGATGGATGATGAGGAGAAATAGAAAAAAGAAAGAGAAATAAGAGAAGGAGGGGAAAATAATAGGAAAGGAATAAAGACAGAAAAGGACGAAGAGAGAGAGAGAGAGAGAGAGAGAGAGAGAGAGAGAGAGAGAGAGAGAGAGAGAGAGAGAGAGAGAGAGAGAGAGAGAGAGAGAGAGAGAGAGAGAGAGAGAGAGAGAGAGAGAGAGAGAGAGAGAGAGAGAGAGAGAGAGAGAGAGAGAGAGAGAGAGAGAGAGAGAGAGAGAGAGAGAGAGAGAGAGAGAGAGAAAGAGAGAGAGAGAGAGAGAGAGAGAGAGAGAGAGAGAGAGAGAGAGAGAGAGAGAGAGAGAGAGAGAGAGAGAGAGAGAGAGAGAGAGAGAGAGAGAGAGAGAGAGAGAGAGAGAGATAGAGAGAGAGAGATTTAATGTATCAATGAATGAATCAAGGAATAAAGAAACAAAAAATAAATAAATAAAGTAAATAAGTTTTACATAAAACAGGATATAAGGAGATGGTCAAACAAAATAGATACAGAGGAAAAGACGATAATGACAAAAATATATCTACGAAAAGAGGAAAGGATAAACATACAGAAGAGAAAACGAGAATGAAAAAGAACTGTAGAGTTAAATAATAAGACCAAAAAGAAAAAAAAAGAGGAAGAGGTGGAGGAAGAGGAAGAGGAAGAGGAAGAGGAAGAGGAAGAGGAAGAGGAAGAGGAAGAGGAAGAGGAAGAGGAAAAGGAAGAGGAAGAGGAAGAGGAAGAGGAAGAGGAAGAGGAAGAGGAAGAGGAAGAGGAAGAGGAAGAGGAAGAGGAAGAGGAAGGGGAAGGGGAAGAGGATGAGGAAGAGGAAGAGGAAGAGGAAGAGGAAGAGGAAGAGGAAGAGGAAGAGGAAGAGGAAGAGGAAGAGGAAGAGGAAGAGGAAGAGGAAGAGGGAAAGGGAAAGGGAGAGGGAGAGAAATAGAGAGGAGGAAGAGACAAGTTATGGTAATGTTTTATAAGGCTGGAGAGCCCAAGTATACTTTCTTTCAACACAAAACAGGGAAGATGAGAAGAAAGAATTGGTGAGAGAAAATGCAGAAGAAGAGCAAAGAGAGAAATAGAGAGAAGAAAAAGGGAAGAGATGTATGGTGGAAGAGAAGTAAATATATGAAGGAGCATCATGACCGAGAGAAAGACAAAAAAGAAAGAGGACAAATGGAAAAGGAAGAAAAATTAGATGAAAAAAGATAATAAGAAAAATCTGAATAAAGACGAGGAAGAGAAGGAAAATGGAGAATATTAATGTGGTAAAGCTGGAAAATGAAGACAGAACGAGTGGAGGAGGAAAAGGAAAAGCTGGAAGCGGGGGGGAGAAGAAAGAGGTAGAGAAAGAAATCAAAGGAGCAAAACAGGAAAAGTAAGAAGGATGAGAAGAAGGAAAGTATGAGGTAGGAAGAGGAGGAGAAAGATGACGAGAAGGTAGAGAAGATCAAGAGGCGAAACAGGAACAGGAAGAAGAAAGAGTAAGTGTGAAGGAGGAAGAAAGTGGAGGAGGAAAGGGGCAAATAGGAAAAGGAAATTGAAAGAGAAGATAGAATGTGTGAAGGAAAAAGAAGAGAACGAAGATAAGGAGCAGATAAAGAAGACCAAAAGGGTAAAACAGTAAAAGTAGGAAGAAAGAGAAGACAGAAAATATGAAGAAGAAAGAGGAGGAGGGAAAGGAGGAGGAGGACGAGGAGACGGAGGAGCAGAGGGAAGAGATCAAGTAGATAAAATGAGAAAAATAAGAAGTAAGAGAAGACAGACCGTGTGGAGGAGGAGGACGAAGAGGTGAAGGAGGAGGGGAAGGAGATCAAGTAGGCAAAACGAGAAAAATAAGAAGAAAGAGAAGACAGTGTGTGGAGGAGGAGGAGAAGGAAGAGAAGGTGGAAGAAGAGAAGTAGAGTAAGGCAATATAGGTTATTTCGATTTGAGAAATAAATTCTGAGAGATGAGAAGAATTGTTGGCGGATTACGAGTCAGAAGCAAAATGAGATAGAGAAGACAAAGGAGGGAAGATTTTGTAAAGGGGGAAGAGGAGAGAAGAGGAAAGTGAGGAGACAAGAGAAGAAAAGAGAAGAGAAGAGAATAGAAGAGAAGAGAAGAGAAGAGAAGAGAAGAGAAGAGAAGAGAAGAGAAGAGAAGAGAAGAGAAGAGAAGAGAAGAGAAGAGAAGAGAAGAGAAGAGAAGAGAAGAGGAGAGAAGAGAAGAGAAGAGAAGAGGAGAGAAGAGAAGAGAAGAGAAGAGAAGAAAAGAGAAGAGAAGAGAAGAGAAGAGAATAGAAGAAAAGAGAAGAGAAGAGAAAAGAAGACAGGAGAAGAAAAGAGAAGAGAAGAGAAGAGAAGAGAAGAGAAGAGAAGAGAAGAGAAGAGAAGAGAAGAGAAGAGAAGAGAAGAGAAGAGAAGAGAAGAGATGAGAAGAGAAGAGAAGAGAAGAAAAGAGAAGAGAAGAGAAGAGAAGAGAAGGGAAGAGATGAGAAGAGAAGAGAAGAGAAGAGAAGAGAAGAGAAGAGAAGAGAAGAGAAGAGAAGAGAAGAGAAGAGAAGAGAAGAGAAGAGAAGAGAAGAGAAGAGAAGAGAAGAGAAGAAAAGAGAAGAGAAGAGAAAAGAAGAGAAGAGAAGAGAAGAGAAGAGAAGAGAAGAGAAGAGAAGAGAAGAGAAGAGAAGAGAAGAGAAGAGAAGAGAAGAGA
>NC_134810.1:5327864-5362864 GCF_046742065.1 Oratosquilla oratoria | reverse complement strand
ATGTCATCACGGTTCGATGGAGGAAGGTTATAGAGTAATGTCTCGATTTTTCAAGTATGACGGAGTTAGGGGTAGTTGTTTGTGGATTTGAGATGTTAAGGGTAGGATTAAGAGGGGTAACATTTGAAATTAAAGATACTAGTTTCCGTAGTTCATCAGTAGGGTCCCTTCGGTGGTATAGTTTCATTTGATTTACATTAACTAATTTTGAGTCTTTACGCCTGTCCGGCTTAAGCACAACATAATTTTAATTTATCTAATCTATGTGACATAGTATATGACCTTGGAATTTATTTGAGAGGGGAGCCCCTAGAATTGGCAAATAGAATAAGACTTCATCGCCAGGATTAAAATCTCTTGCTTTAGTTTTAACATCAAAATGCTCTTTCATTTTAGATTGAGCTAGCATAAGATTCTCTAAAGCAATGTTTTAGACTATCTTCGTTCGGCGTTTCAACTGATTACAAAGGATTACAAAAGAGGAGCATGCCGACAGGAGACCTTTTGGTCCATGACTAGGTCGTATGCGAAAAAAGATAATAATGATAATTAGATAAATAAATAAAAATAAATAAATAAATAAATAAATAAATTTATCAATTATTAATCAATAAATAGAAATAGTAATAATATAAATAATGATAAATGAAATAGATAAATAGGTAAAGTTAAGTAATAAACAAACAGACAAATGATAATAAACAAATAATATGAAATAAATGGCAGGCATTACTGCATCTTGCTTAGGTGTTTATCTAAACGAATCTTAAAGCTTCGAACTGAATTACATTGCACTGCCTCTACAGGAAGTTTATTCCATTCATTAACTACACGGTTAGCGAAGTTGTTTCTACCAACTTCCAAATGAAATCTATTTCCTGACAGTTTGAGACCATTATTTCTTGTCTGTATCAAGTCACCTCTGAGTCTACACTTTTTGGGAGAAACCAAATTCATATGCTTTAGTCGACTTTCGTATGATTTACCTTTGATAATTTGAATCTGTTTTGTAGCTTGTCGTTGCACTTTACTCAATCTGTCAATGTCTTTAATGAGATTTGGTGACCATACGGAAACAGCATATTCCATGTGTGGACGAACTGACGATTTATATAGCTTGTTAATAAGAGATGGACTTTCGAAGTCAAAAGATCGCGCAATCAGTCCTAGAATCGTACTTGCTTTCTCAAGAGGCTGAAATACACTGCTTAGATGATTTGAGATCGTTATTGATAATTACGCCGGGATTCTTTTCACTATCCACTTTTGTTAACAAATTTCCAAATAACTTGTAATCGTACTTACTGTTATTTTTACCTATGTGCATAATCTTGCATTTACTTATGTTAAAGTCCCTTTTCAGACTATTACTGTAGTTTATCTAAATCTTCTTGAATATCTGATTGGTTTAAGTGATCATTTGGCATTCCGCACAGTTTTGTATCATCAGCAAATTTGGAAACAATAGATTTTAGTATGTGGTCTATATCATTTATATAATTTACAGTCTGCTTAGGGTGGTTAGGGCTCTCATTGTACCACTGACTTTTTTAGACTTTAAAAGGTCCTCTCACTTGTCGACCATATAAAACTTCAAAGGAAGAATATCCTAGTGACTCTTGAGTAGTTTCTCTAATGACAAATAGTATGAGAGGTAATCCCTCATCCCAATCAGGTTGTTTGCTGTTACAAAATTTACGTGGTATTTCTTTTAAGAGTTTGATGAAAACGCTCGAGAGCCTCTTGTGACTCAGGGTGATAAGCTGTTGGGATAGTTTGTTTTATCTCTAATTTTTTTAGTACATTGATAAGGAGTCAGTTTGTGAATTTTGTTACTTGGCCAGATTAGATTTCTTTGGACAAACCTACTCGAGTGAAAAAATAGAGTGTTAGCAATGGTTTTTGCATTCATCCTTTTGATAGGGAAAGCTTCGGGAAATCTCGTAAGTGGACACATTATAGTCAGAATGTATAGATTTCCCCTTTTTGTTTTTTTTGCAATGGCCCCACTGTGTCTATGATAATTCTATTAAAAGGGTTCCCTGACACAGGGATGGGAGATAAAAGGGCTCTAGGGATATTTTGATTGGGTTTGCCAGCGAGCTGACAAACATGGCAGTTTTGAACATATTCTTTAGTGCTCTTTTTTAGATTGGGCCAAAATATATGTTCTGTAATTTTGTTATAGGTCTTACAAACTCCTATATTACCACCTGAATCATCATTGAGCTATTTCAATGACTTAGGATCTAATTGATTGAGGTATAACTAATTGGTGAATATCTGTCTAGGTGTCAGAATGTAAATATAAAGGGGACTTTGTATATCTCATTAGAGTACATTGTTGGTAATAGAATCCAGAGAATTTGTCTACTTTATCCTCAGAATCTTCTGCTAATCTATGAAAATGTTTTAAAGTAAAGCCGGGTTGTTCAGCTTTGATGAGGCTAGAAGGTGACATTTGTGTAGATAAATTAAAAATATCAGGTGGATTTTCGTTTAAGGGAACAGATTGGGAACGAGTTACAGCACATAGGGAAAAATCAAGATGTATGTGATTTTCTACAATTGTAGGACTTTTGTCCTAAACAGTTTTGACTATATCTAAGGGAGGTACTACCAATAAACCTGAAAGGTCATTACCTAGGATGAGCTCAACTCCAAGAATTGGCATTGACTTTTCTCTGAGGTCAACTGTTACTTCCTTATTTACAAGGTTATATCTAAGGAATAGTTTAGCTAAAATGGCGGATTGGACAGTAGACAAACCACTGATTTTTACTTTCTCTCCAGTACTTCTCTTTTCAACTTCAGGTAGGGCATCTTTAAATAAAATGTATTGAGCAGCTCCAGTATCTCTCAAAATGGTTAATGGGAAAAAATTTACTTTCTTTGTTTATAGCAACTTCACCAGAGGACTTGAAGTCTTTAAAGAGATCCTCAAGAGATGTCGAGGGTTGAGTTACAATTTGTGAAATGGATTTAGGAGGACTTCGGGATTTTTTTCACCACCTAGCTATACTGAAGATTAGTCAAAGGGTTGGGTATTCCCAGAGTATTGTGAAGTGTTACACTTTGGCTCGGAACATTTAGAAATGTGATTTTCATTACGCTTATAATATACAGACAAAACATTAATGGGTCTTCCCACTAGCTTATCACTTATATAGCTAAGATAACACTTTTTAGAGAAAACTAAGTGCGAGTGAGACTTGGCAGTTCTAGTGAGTCCTAACCTTAAAGCCAGGAAAGAGTGCAATAGATTTCATTGCTAGGACAGTTACGAATAGAAGTGCAGAGGTAATTATCAAACTCTATCTAGCGTTAGTTAGACCCATCCTTTATTATGCGGTACATTTTTGGTCTCCGTCTCATAGAATGTACATCAATTCACTAGAATCAGTATAGAATAGAATGACCAAAATGATACATGGGCTCAGAAAGCTACCTTATGAAGAGAGGCTTAGTTAACTTAACTTGCACTCTTTGGAAAGACGCAGAGTGCGTGGTGATCTAACAAAGGTGTTCAAGTGAATCAAAGGCTTTAACAAAGGTGACGCAAACAGGATCATCATATTAAGACAACAGGGCAGGACTCGCAGTAATGCATTTAAACTGGACAAATTTCGATTTAAGAAGGAAATAGGAAGGAATTGGTTTAATAATAGGGTGGTCAACGAATGGAATAGACCTAGTAAACATATAGTGAGCGCTGAAACTATTAGTTGCTTTAAAAGATTGTTAGAAAACTTTATAGATGGGGATGACAGGAGGTAATGGATATGGAACTGCCTAGTACAGGCCTTATGGTCTCTTGTAGTCTCCTTCATTCGTATGTTCTTATGAGTGGCAAGGAATGATGACTGTACATTTGGATTTTCCCGTCGCCTACCCATTTTGTGTAGTACTGCGTAGTGACCAGCCAGAAAGGCCGCCTCATTAAGATTTAAGGCGTCCTTATTATTTGTGTAAATCATTATAGAGAATGGAATACGCATCTTAAACTCTTCGGATACGATAAGCTCAATGAGTTTGTTATAGGATTCTATCCCCTTTGAAGACAACCATTGCTTAAAAAGCAAGTGTCACGGGGTGACTTAACTAAACTTCTAAACTTTTGTCTGTATTGAATACTCTAACGGCTGTACCAAGTAGTTTAGTTTGGATAAGTCATACCCACTGTTCCTCAGGCTATTTCCTATGTAGGGCTAGTCGTTCAAATTGCCTGAAAAAGTACTCGGGATCTGACTCATCGAAATTTAGGTCTGCATTGATTTCTGTATGTAACTGGAATGAAACTTTGACCTCTTTTTCAGGGCTTATTAATTCTACTTTACGTATATAATCAAGCTCTTTCTCCTAACTTTCATGTCTCATTTTCTCACTTTCTAATTTCATTTTCTCCCGTTCTAATTTGATTCTTTCTAATTCTAGGTTAACCACTGATCTATCTAATTTAACTTTTGGAATTGCACCAGAAGAGTGAGTTGGCTTCACTTCTACATCTTCCTCGTTTTTTAACAGTAGTAGCTTCAGGGATTAAGGGATATGCATCTACGTCTCACACTTCTTGCTCAATAACAGCCGTAATTACTTCTTATTAGTTCCCCTGCCACTAACACTTTAAGTAATTCCTCAATCACTTACGTATTCATCTGTAGGCCCCATGCGGATGGGGTAATCAAACTTCTTGATTTTCTTCTTCACTAATTCTCTACATCTTTATCTTAGGTACACCAGAGGGCTCCCACCTGAGATCCTTGTACACCCACCAAGCCAAGTTTGCTTCGGCGTCACTATCTAATTCATCCAATAACTTTAAACGTTACAAATAAGTGTCACCCTTTAAGGACGTGACTTCACCTCCGTGTACAAATAACTTCTCTCCTCCTCCACCCTTATCTCCAATCAGAAAGGCTGTTATACTGTCTCAAACAATACTGCTTACGTAAGTACTTCTTTCACAAGCGGAAAGTGGCTTAGTGTTTACATTTCGTCACATCAGCACCTCCATCGATACCCTAGCTTATGTTTACAAATATTGGACGGTAAGCGAGAATATGCAGCTCTGTAACTTCCTCTCGGCCATTGTTTCAAAACATCCAAGTAATAAAAATTAATTCCTTTCCACCTACCCTTCTATCTACCTAAATGTCTACCTCAATCTACCGGCCTCTTACAGGGCGCGGTGGCTACCCTTAGTCGTCCCTACCAATCACCTCTACTACCCTCTTACAGGGCTCGTATATACTTGGAAATCATCATATATAAGAAGCTAATCTACCCTTGCAGAAACTGGTAAAATGGTACCAGAAAAACATGGCAAACATATACATATCAAACAAATAAGCAACCCTCCAAAAGGCATAAATGTCAATAATAATTCAAGCAGAAAAATTGTGAATATCATACTTGTCAGAATAACAATGCATAAATCAAAATAATCTGCAACATAGAGATAAAATTACAAATTCAAACAAATTTGCAAAACTCACTACTTTGAATAAGAACATCTTATCTCAATGGAGAATGTTTTCATCTTCTTTTCGAAGATGTTGAGATAGGTAATATGTTATGAAAGTGCCTCTTCTTGCATTACAAATTTTGTTTAACACACTTAATTCATTTTCAACACACTCCTTATGCTTCACAAAATACTTATATGAATTGTCCTTAAGCATTGGTAAGATTCCAAGTCTGACCACAGCAGATCCAAGGTCTTCATGTCTCTGCTTAACACCAAGTTTCAGTAGGTTAGGTCTCCAATCACAATTACATACATTTGGTCACATAATATAATCTTTGAAATACATCAATATTAATATTCAATTCAAATATCATTTTATTAAAATTTTCCCTATACTCTTCTGGATGATTAAAATTGAGACACAGGGTATCACAGCAGTTATCTTCGTAGAACTGCAACCTAACCTTCTCCTTATCATCTAAATAGCCTATCAATTCTTCCCTAGTTTCTAGGTGTAAAAGTTTATATTTATTTCCACCTGCAGAATCAATTACCCCATATGGACCTGAGTACCTTGGTGAAATTTTATTATAGGGTAAATGTAGTTTGATCATGACCAAATCTCCTATTTCTAATTCTAGTTTATGTGCTATTTTTTGTTGTTGCTTTTTCATCTCTTTTGAATACTCTTGCATATGTTCTCTAACTCTTTGGTGTATAGTTTGAAATGTATTTATCCTATTTTAGATGTAATCATCTATATTATACACATTTTCTACTCTGCAATCAAGATTTTATATGGAAGAATTTTGTCTTCCCCCAAAATAATAAAATGAGGTGCTTCACCTGTTGCTATGTTAATTTGGTTGTTGAGAGTACATTTAACACAATGAATCCAAGTATTCCAAGTTATATTATGAGGACTTATCATATTTCTAAGACATGTAATAATTTTCTTATACAACCTCTCTACAACTCCATTACTTTGTGGATGATTCACTAAAATTTTTACTTTCTTTATCTTAAATATACTATATAAATTTTCCAAGATTTTGTTATTGAAATCAGTTCCATTATCTGAAACTAAGATCTTAGGTGTAGTGGAATTACAGATTATCTGATTATAGATTACTGAAGCAATAGTTTCAGCTTTTTATTTGGAATGGGTTTTAAAATACGAAATCTTGAAAGATAATCAATGACAACAAATACATATTTATATCCATTCTCAGACATAGGTAACTCCAACGTATCTATATGAACTCTTTCCTAAGGTTTCTGTGGAATGGGATTGGTAAACATAGGAGCAGGTTTTGGTGTGTTTCCTTTCACCTTAACATATTTCAAACAATTTGCTCTATAATCATATATATTTTCTCCATACCTGGCCAAAAGTATTTAAGTTGTGCTTTTCTATAAGCCCTTCCTCAACAATGAACTTAAAGGATGAGCAATGTCAGCATATCATTGAATAAATTTTCTATAATATCATGTCAATCCCAAGAAACTTCTAACTTTTTCTACATTGTTTAGAACTGGAAATTCTTTACAGCTTCATCCCTTGAATGAACTACACTAAGTCTATGCCTGTCTATCTTATGTCCCAAATAAACAACACTGTCTTGCAAAGACTTACATTTTTCAAGTTTCACTTTCAATCCGGCTTCAATTAGTCTTGAGAATATCAAATCTAATTTCTTAAAGTGCTCAGCCACTGTCTGGGAAACTATCAAAATATCATCTAGAAATACACTGGCAGTGTTTCCTAACAACCCATCTACCACTGTATTCATTAATCTTATGTAAGTTAATGGACTATTACATAACCCATATTGCATTCGTTTGAACTCATAATGTCCCGTTGGAGTGGAAAATGTTGTGAACTCTCTTGAGTCTTCATACAATTATATATGCCAAAAGGCAGATTTGGTATCTATATTGCTAAAATATCTATTCTCATTTCCCAAACTTCTAAGAATGTCCCCTATTATTGGTAATGGTAACTTGTCACGTATGGTGTGCTTATTCAATTCCCTATAATTAATAACTGGGAGCATAGTACCATCTGATTTTGGCACCAGAAACAAAGAAACATTCCACTCACTTTTACTGTGTTCAATAATATCCTGCGATAACATTTCAGTGATCAGTTTATCTACTATTGTTAATTTAGAGTGAGGAACTCTGTAGGCGGGAATTTGAATAGTCTGAGTTCCTGATTTTAATCTAATCTGATGTTTTAAAACAATTGTTTTGCCTAAGACATCCCCCGGCAAAGCAATTGCTTTATTGTGCTTCACGAGCAAGGCAACTAAACTTTCATCCAACTCAGAGTGATTAATAGGTTCTAGTTGATTCTTGTATTTCTTCCCTAACTCTATTTCTTCATGAACTGAACAGATTGATGAAATTGGTAATTCCAACGCCTCAGTACTTTCATTTAAAATCTGAATGGGTTTTGTACACACCTGAAAACATCCTATTTGTGTACCTTTCCTTAAAACTATATATTTATTCAAAGTATTAATCCTTAACATTTCTACCATGTTATTATTTTACTTATAAATCTCTGAGTCCAATTTCAAATCTTTTAATCTAGTTGATTCTGGGATGGTTAAAATTTCAGAGTCTACAGTGACGCCTTTCAACTAAATTTCAACCCTGTTAATTGGTCTGGAGTGTAATAATGTCGACTTTATCATGCCACCATCCACAATTTGCAAGGCTTCATTTGTAGTTGATGAATTAGTAATTTCTAGGATATCTTGAATGTCTGAGTTGGGTTCACTATATGTGGCTTTACTTTCTGTTGGTCTGGACTGCTCGGCCTCGTTATCTAAATAAAAATGTTATCTTCCCTATCTATTTCTATGGATTCTTTGATCCCTGTCACTGTTCTTAAGTCTGGTTGATTTAAAAATGGGATTAACTGTGATTTAACTAAGATCCCTAAGTCAGCAGGACATATGACCATTTTCTCTTTTCTCATTATTGCAAATTCTATCAATAAATCTCCTGGAAAAACATATTCTTCTACAACTATTGCTGGAATATGCAAATGTTCATTTGCATATAAGTTGACTTATAGTTCAACCTTACCTAATATTTTTAACTGATTTCCAGTTACTCCTTGGAACGATTAATCTAAACCCCAAGCAGATTGCGGGTTCCGGGAAGCTCAACGGGGCGGGGCCATGGAACCTAAGTACCCTCCAGTTAACCGGAGACACAACTCTTAACGGTGGATCATTTGGCTCGTGGGTCGATGAAGAACGCAGCAAAATGCGCGTCGGCGCGTGAATTGCAGGATACAATGAGCATCGACCTGTCGAACACACATGGTGGCCGCGGCCAAGAGTGCCGTGGTCCAACCCGATCGAGAGTCGGTTCCCACAACCATCACGAAGGAACTCTCCCAAAGGGGGCCAGCCGGGTCCGGGAGCGCCGATGGTGTATACGGCTCATATACACGACGAGTAATATAACCCCAGTCATATAACCCACTCCTTAACTCACTGTCCACCACGGGCATTAATCGCTGAGTCAAACATCACGAGGCCCAGTGGAACCCACAAATTGCTGAGTCAATCCTTTGGCTTCGCGACAACACCGTCGACCACCAAACACACAAACGAACACACGCGATCAATCTAGTAGCCACCCAGTACTGACATATGATATTACGTATACTGACGGTCCTCCCCTGGATATATAATTAACATGTATGATAGTAGACAACAATACGTAATCAATGCAGTTGCACCACCCATGTGAGACAACGGACCTTCTCGAAATTATTGTAAATCTCAAGACTAAACCCAACACGAGAAAGTGTTGAGGTTAGCACTTCCTGCCAATGACCACCAGGGTAGCGTGGCCGAGAGCGTCAGTTGGGACGATGACGGGTGTTGTGCAAGAAGAGGTGTGATAAACAGTTATCTATGTAACCAATATTGTATCGTTCTGTTTAACAGTTGACAGTGTATATACCATAAGAGTGAAACCTGGAAGCTTTGAATAAAGGGGTATAAAGTTAATACGAGTTTACACAAACCAGTACCCCGTACCTAGTGAACGATACATACTACTGGTGGCAAGCGGTGATCGCGCCCACGTCTCCAAAGAAACAAACTAACTACCAGAAAAAAAGACTATCGAGGACTCATCCTGCGCACCCCTCTGCACCAATTGTGTTCCTCCAAAAGAAGCGGTGGTGAAAATATCTCACCACCTGGTGGCAGCAAAACCACACCCTGCACAACACCTACGTTATCGCCGCCGACTCGACAATAACTACCCGCCTCTAAATAAGGTAACCCAACCACTACCTTTTTCAAATACGTAATAGTATCATTACTACTATTACCTTACCTATCCATTCCTGAATCGCTGATACTGCTTCTCCTTTTTTTACGAGAATATCAACGAGGCGCTCCCCTCATCTAGAGGTAAACCTACACACACCACTCAACCCAGTACCCTATTACTATGGTGACGTACTGTGGTGACGTACTATTACTATGGTGACGCACGCCTCTCTCAACGCGTAACTACAAAGAAGTCTACGCCTAGTTACAGCCCCACCTGGCGATATCTACAAACCTGTCTACATTTTACGAGTGCAGTGTCCAATTAACAAATAATATTCCAAGTAAGACTATTAGGAATACCATTTTTAACAATATTTCACAGTGTTGAATACTATATATATATATAATAAAACAAATTCATTTTAATAATTATATTCACTATAAATTACTTTTTCTAGATTTCACTATTCCACTGTTTTGCATACATACTATTATGTTCATATGCATTTTTTCCAGTGACATAATTTGTGTTTACACTATATACCTTTATTTTTGCTTTAAATATTATCCATTGTATCTATTGTCTTGCACTCAATGTCACTCACCAAACAGTCATAACATTATTTGGCTGGAAGAAGATAACATGCTTCAAACATTTTGTAAATTCTAATTTTCAACCACTACAACTTATCAAATACCAATTTCACATATTCCTAATACAATTTCATATTTATAGATATGCAATAACTTTACTAGATTTGACTATTACATAATATCACATTTATATGTATTCTTACAGTTAAGTAATTCTTGTCTAAACTCCATTTATATTTTACATAGAACTTAGACATTTTTATAAATGTAACTTACCTTTCATAATTACTACTGTTAACCAGCGATTATTATACTATAACGTGCACTATATTTAACCATTATTATTATTACCATATTTTTACCATTTTTACCATTTATATTTATATGTTCTTATATGTAACCCATATATAAATGTTGACATCCCATATCCCCCCCTCCCTTATCTAAGCATAACATATTGCCCTTAGTTACTATATACCTATTATTCATATTTTAACAGTCCTTTTTTTCTTAGATTACAAATCAAACCTAACTATTAACTAATACATACTAACTATTAACTAATACATGGCTTGACAACATGGCCACTGGAACCAGAAGTAAAGTTTTACAAAGGATGCATAGCGTCTTATCAAGATCTAGAGAAGAAAAACAACGACAGGACATATCCAGTGACAAAGAGGAAATACACACAGAAGACTTAATTGACAATGACAAACCAGACCATTTTTACCTATATCCACAGGTTGACAATACCTCTAAACAGTTAACCAATGACCAGTTAAATAATCCTGACAAAACTAATCCTAATGCAGATACCCCAATAGACCCTCTTTATGAGAACGATGTCCTACCTTTTTTCAACCAACCTCCTCAAGTAGACCCCTCCAACCCCTCTCAACCACAACAACCCACCCAACCAACTCCTCATATTACTCCTAATATCATACCTTTCAACCAGCCTCCTCAAGTAGACCCCTTTCACCCCTCACAACCACAACCACCCATTCCTCCCATCCAACCAAATATGCAAACAAAACCTCCTATAAACCATAATCCATCCAACCCCCATATCCCAACACATAATAACCCCCCTCCCATTCAGCAGCAGTACCAAAACTTCCCCTTTCCTTCCCCCCATACCCCATCTGGTCAAACCCACTCCACACCATACCACCAACCACCACCTAACCTTCCTCCAAACCCACAATATTATCCTTACCCACAACCTCAACCAACAATAATTAACAACTATCAAACCATAACCCCCCTCACAGAAATCCCAACCTTTTCCCAAGATAGTGGACTATCCATTACAGACTTCTTGACAGCATGTGACCTGTTCTTCTCAAAGAACACACAATACTCTGAGACAGATAAAATAAATTTGTGCCGTCAGAAAATAGACCCATCTGACATTTGCCGTTCAAAGGCAAGGATGCTAGACAGCTTAGTTGCATTTGGAATCACATATCAGGAATATAAACGCCACCTTCTTAAGGTCTTTCACAACAAACAAGCAAACAATATATCCTTCCTTATCACTTTCCTCAATAACACTAGAGTCCAACCACATTCCGTTACGAATATTATGGATTTCGTAGCAAACGGAATTAAAGAGGTCAGAGAGGACCTAGAGAATAACTCTCCTTGGACCCACACTGACCAATTTGGTCAAAATGTAATGCCAACAAAACACCTACTAACATTCCTTGAGATAGCTTCCTATCTCTCCCAACTCCCTCCAAAATGTTTAAAGGAAGCCTCCAAAAGGGAACTAAACACTAGAAACCCTCTAGCTTATACCTATATCTTAGATATCATGAATGCTTGCAATGTATCTTTAGACACCCCCAACCATCTCCCCAGACTAAATAGCCCTCACTCACAGCAGCCCCCTCCCACCAATCAAGGACAACCTTCTAAGTGGTGCTCCTACCATTCATCAACCAGTCACAACACAAAAGACTGCATACAAAAACAACAAATACAAACACAGGCACCACGCCACCCTATCCCTTGCTCAGTTCATGGAACCATTTCCCACACCGATGCCCAGTGTTGGACACAGCAAAAACAACACCCGCAGGTACAACACCACCCCATCCCTTGCTCAGTGCATGCTACTACCTCGCATACGAATGCTCAGTGTCAAGTTCAGAATCAAAACAAACAAGTTCCACCCCCCTTTAAACACCCACTCCTACCTACACCAACACATCCAAACAAATACTGCAACCTACACAAAACAACAACTCACTCCAACGAAGAGTGTTACCTACAGAAATCACAACAACAACCTCATCAGAGAACTAACCAACCATTCATCACCCCTCGACACACCCCTCGACAAACAGCTCCCTCCCACACAACACGCACAACCCAACACCACCGATTGGGGGAACGTGTACCAGCCTCACGCACCAAACCACCACAGGAATATCTCATACACAACACAACTACCTCACCCTAGAAGTGAGTGTAGATCAACTTAAAGTTGACATGATGGTTGATACAGGAACAAACCTGAACATCATCCCAAGAGCTCTGTACGAAGCATTAAATGACCCACCCCAAATTCAATTTTCCAATATGGAAGGACTCCTAATAGAAGGGAGCACCATTTCACTTCACGACATGGTTGATCTGAGCATAGAAGTGAACGATTCCAAAGTAGGTTTCACACCTTTCCACATAGCTGATGAATGGAGTCTTGATCAACAAGGTATAATAGGATTACAGTCATTGAGGATTTGGAAAACTAAGATAGACTTTGAGACCAACAAAATCTCCTTCCGAGATGTAAATAATGAGTCAACAGTTCCTGAGACACCCGACTCAGACACACAACCTCTCTCATGTCTACCTTCCTTAAATACTCCAAATCCCACTAACAGCTATTCCTTCCGACCACCCCCTTATGTCACCTCAAAGGCACTGATGTCTAACACAGTCATCATACCCCCTAGACATTCAATAACAGTCTCACTATACATTCCCGGTGCAATCGAACATCAGGACGTCATAATCGACTCAGACACGTCCAGGCTTAACAACATAGCCATTGAGTCCTCCTGGGATACAATATCAGACAATAAACATACACTAGCTATGTTAACAAACATGTCAGACCAACACCGTAAAATCAGGAAGAATACAAACATTTGCGCAGTCCATCTCCATAATTCCCCTATCCAGGAACCACTGCCACAACACATCAACCAAGTGAGACCAACACAACCCCTTCCCCCTATCCACCCAGACCAAATCACGACATCAGCTACCGGAGAAACCCATAGTGAACTGTTAACCCTCCTACAAAGGAATAGATCAGCTATAGCCTTAGAAGGTGAACCACTAGGCAAATGTGATATTATCAAGCATCACATCCAAATTCCCCCTAACACCCCCCCTTCATACACCCCCGCTTACCGCATACCTCACAGTAGGAAATCCCAAGTCAATGACAGTGTCCAAGAGATGATACACCAAGGCGTCACTTCCCATTCAGACTCCCCATGGAACAGTCCCCTCTTCCTAGTCCCAAAGAAAGACGGAACTTTACGCCCTGTTGTTGACTTCAGGAAAATCAATAACCTAACTCAATCTGACCCACACCCCCTCCCCGCCATGCAAGATGTACTACAATGCATTGGCAACGGGAACTCTGTTTTTTCCACAATAGACCTTAAGTCAGCCTTCTGGCAGGTCGAACTAACAGAGGAATCAAAACCCGTAACTGCATTCTCCACTGATAAAGGACATTTCCACTTTGAGCGTATGCCCTTTGGCCTTAAGAATGCCCCCTCAACCCAACAAAGGTTGATGACCCGCATTTTCAGCGACATGATAGGAATCTCATTGTTCGTCTACTTAGACGACCTCATCATTTACAACCCCACACAAAGAGAACATCTTCACACACTAGAGATTGTCCTAAAAAGACTCAAAAACACAGGATTGAAAGTCCAACTAGGAAAGTGTAAATTCCTACAGACGGAACTCACCTTCCTAGGACATAAGGTAGATGCCAGAGGTATCCATACCAACACAGACAAGATAGAAGCTATAAACAAATTCCCAACACCCAAAAACACAACCCAAACTAGAAGCTTCGTAGGTCTTGCATCATACTACAGACACTTTATCCGAAACTTTGCTGATATTGCTTCCCCTCTGACCAAATTCACAAGGAAAGGCGAGCCATTTCAATGGTCAGAAACAGAACAGCAAAGTTTCGACACTCTCAAACACGCACTCACCACAGCCCCTGTACTAGTTTTCCCTGACATGAAGAAGGAATTCCTTCTTTACACAGACGCCTCCTCTGTAGGAATAGGCGCAGTCTTACAACAAAAAGACGACAACGGCAAAGAGCACCCCATAGCCTACGCAAGTAGAGTCCTCAACAAGGCTGAAAATAATTACTCTACAACACACAAAGAAGGGTTAGCTATCGTTTGGGCACTCAAACACTTTAAACATCTCATTCTAGGGTACAATATAAACATCTTTACAGACCACCAACCCCTAGTTTACCTTTTCAACACAAAAGACCTCCACGGAAGAATTGCTAGATGGAAAACCACCTTACTAGACTTTGATCCCAAAATAACCTACTTAGCTGGAAAAGCTAATGTAGTGGCAGATTCCTTGAGCAGACAAAACCACATCAACCCTGTCACCCAAACCACATGCATTCCCATACGAGATCTTAGGAATGAAACAGACAGTGACCCAATATGGTCCCCAATAAAACAACATCTCATTTCACAAACCCCCTTACACTCCCGACCACCTGTCCCTATTGAGGAACTCAAACTGGTCGACGGAGTCATAAGGAGAACCATTAATACAAGAGAGGTTACTGTTATCCCCAGAGCCCTTGTCCCCAAGGTCCTACACATATTGCACGACAGTGCAATGGGAGGCCACTCGGGCAGAGATAAGACACTAAACACTGCTAGGCACACATATTACTGGCCTAACATGAAAAGAGATATAACCACACACATAGATTCTTGTATAACTTGCAACCAATTCAGAGGCCCTAACCCGAGGGAAATCAACATAAAAGATATCCCACTCCCTGCTGAGCCATGGGAAACACTTGGCATTGACCTACTGAAAATGCCAACGAGCCATCAAGGTTCCAACTATGTACTCACAGCAGTTGATTATTTCTCTAAATACACAATCTTAATACCACTCCAAGACAAAACAGCAGAGACTGTAGCCAAAGCCCTAGTCAACAATATCTTTTGTAAATACACCATACCACACACAATGTTATCTGACAATGGCTCAGAATTCAAAAACCAGGTGATGCGCGAAATAGCACACCTGTACAACATTGACCAAACATTTGCCACTGCATACCACCCTCAAGGAAACGGTCTGACTGAGCGAACAAATCGCAAGGTCCTAGAGATTCTCAGACCATTGGTCAACGACCTCATGAACAGTTGGGAAGATTGGCTACCACAGGTACAAGCCAGTATCTATAGCACAGTCAATTCCGCAACAAAGATGTCCCCACATGAGATCATTTTCAGGAAACCAATGCGCCTACCCTACCAAATATTCAACCAACCACCCCCACCCTTATACAACCTAGATAACCTCGCACAGTGCATCAAAAGAAGTTTGCAAACCATTTACAAACAAGTTAGAGCAAACCTGAAAGAAGCCCAAGAGAAGACAAAGACAAAACAACACAAACGGTCAATTCCACTTGACATAGCACTTGGCGACTCAGTCATGGTAAAAGACTCAAGTAGGACAAACAAACTCAAACCCAAATTCCTAGGCCCCTTCACAGTCACAAGTTCACTCCCTAACAATGTTTTCCTACTAACAGATCCTTCCGATCACACCACCTTCACCATACATGGAGAGAAGTTGAGAAAGGTCAAACTGAACCTCGACCCAATCTCACCTCCCATCCACAACCCACCTACCACAGACACACACCAATCACCAATACACAAGTCTCATCCCATGACTCTGCGTCGACGCAACTAAACATGCACTCTAGCTCTCGCCCCTGAAGATGCAGGACGTCATGTATCTATCAGTGGAGGTTAAAATGGCCCATTTCCAATAAGAACTCCTTTCCGCATATCTATTGAAACTTCTCTACTTCCTTCCGACCAATATAACCTTAGCGAGAGTCAGATAAACGTATCCTCATTCACTGAGACATAACCTTCATCCTCCAAAATTAAATACATCATTAATTACCCACCTTAAACAACGACTACTTTTGACATGGACTCACTTGACCTACACTACAGGTACTGCCATATACCTCCACAGCCCTTTCCCTCTTAATCATTCTCTTTATACTTGTGGTATTAACCAAATTCTCTTGCACGAAGTAACACCTTCCAAAACCTTTCAACCCCCATACCCAAATTATTGTAAACCTAGATTAAGTTATGCTGTGTCTCACCCACGTTCATGAATATTGTAATATTCTTTACGAGAAACCATATATATATCTATTGTGATTGCCAACAAGTGCGATGTGTTACACCACACTACCCATAGAACTGGGTCCGAAAATAACATTCCCTACAGTGTTGGTACTAAAACACATGAACGCCATAACAATTAGAAAGTGATGTGACACACCAAACTGACCATAGAACATTATTTAGAAAATGACACCCCCCCCACAGTGATAGTGTTAAACCATAAAAACCATAACATTTAGAAAGTGATTTAAACAGTGTTATCAAAGATATAGTGTAACCTTTCATGTGAAATCTAATATAACATGTAATCTGGTGAGACACAACGTTACACTTCTGAGACACAACATCGCTACCCCTTAATTACAGTTCATGATCCCCCTTGGGACCTCAGATTCACTTCAACAACACCCCCCCATCTTCACATTTTTAATCCCACAGGATTTTGTGTCTCTGAATTTTTTTTCTCGATGTATTACCCATATAAATACTTTTGTAAACCATGTAACCTAGGTGCCGGGAGCCACCTAACCCCAGGGGGAGAGCGATATGTATACGGCTCATATACACGACGAGTAATATAACCCCAGTCATATAACCCACTCCTTAACTCACTGTCCACCACGGGCATTAATCGCTGAGTCAAACATCACGAGGCCCAGTGGAACCCACAAATCGCTGAGTCAATCCTTTGGCTTCGCGACAACACCGTCGACCACCAAACACACAAACGAACACACGCGATCAATCTAGTAGCCACCCAGTACTGACATACGATATTACGTATACTGACGGTCCTCCCCTGGATATATAATTAACATGTATGATAGTAGACAACAATACGTAATCAATGCAGTTGCACCACCCATGTGAGACAACGGACCTTCTCGAAATTATTGTAAATCTCAAGACTAAACCCAACACGAGAAAGTGTTGAGGTTAGCACTTCCGGCCAATGACCACCAGGGTAGCGTGGCCGAGAGCGTCAGTTGGGACGATGACGGGTGTTGTGCAAGAAGAGGTGTGATAAACAGTTATCTATGTAACCAATATTGTATCGTTCTGTTTAACAGTTGACAGTGTATATACCATAAGAGTGAAACCTGGAAGCTTTGAATAAAGGGGTATAAAGTTAATACGAGTTTACACAAACCAGTACCCCGTACCTAGTGAACGATACAGATGGCCGGCCAGCCATCGGCGTTTCTCCCGTAGAGCGAGGCGCCCCCGCTGGTCCCGGCAGACAGATAGACGAATATCGGAAGCCGGGACCCTGGGCGTGTGTCCTGGGCTCTCGCCCGACGCCGACTGGCGAAGGAGCAGGCCGGACGGGAGTGAGGGAAAGCAAGGCGAGGCGAGGCGAGGCGAGGCAAGGCAAGGCAAGGGATGGGAACGGAAGGGAAGGGACGGATGACTCCACCCCCACCCCGGCCAACCCTCCTCGATCTCCCCCCGCCCCCTTATTCTTATTCCCTCCTCCGTTTGCCGGCCGTCCGGTTCCTCGCAGTAGCAAGTAGTCGGGCGGTGCGTGGCCTCAAGGTGAGAGGATGGCATGGCAGAGTGCAGGGCTCTGCTCTTCCGGAGGGCGGCTAACTAACCCATCTAGATGGACCAGGACGGGTTCAAGGACTTGACCAGCCTGCGTCGTAAACGCAAACGAGGGGAAGGTGCCGCCGCCGGACCTGAAAACGAGCGCCCTCACTGCTGCCGTCAGCCAGCCAGTTCTACTCTCGGGCCACTGCCACCAACAAAGTCAAGGAGGAGGGGGTAATCAGCGAATCCGACCTTCTGGCAGAGCTGCTAGCCTCAGCTAGGACCAGCCTGTCTAAAGTGAAGGAGGATTCACAGCTCCCAGTTGATGGACTCCGGGCTGCCCTAGCAGCTCTAGAGAGAGGGGAAAAAGTCAATGGGTTTCTTGAGGAGGACGCAGCAGCCTTCTTTGGGGCATTGCACGTCGCATCGCCCGGACGGGAAACAAGATCTTCGTCCCAATCCCGGCCCAGGAAGCAGAAAATCCGCTCTCGAAGAAGTACCATAAAATAGTAGTACCGGCGGATGCAGCGGTTATATAAAGCTGACAGGAATTATCTCCCCCATTCCAGCTGATTTGGTCTTCACTACCATCAGGAACACCAAGGAATCTGCCCCGGGTCCTGACGGGGTTAAAAGGATTCCCTGTCCAAGATCGATCCAAATCTCCTGTCGGCCCTATATAATCTCTGGCTCGCGGCCGGCCACATGCCACGCCACGCAAGATCGGCGCGTGTGACGCTGGTGCCAAAGGTGCAAGCATCGACCAACCCGGGAGACTTTCGGCCTATCGCGGTGGCCTCCTTGGTTGTGCGAACTATGCACAAAATCCTTGCTTTGAGAATGAGCCCTCTGCCAATTAGTGAGCGTCAGGTGGCCTTTCGGCCGGTGGACGGCTGCCTGACGAATGTCTATCTGGTCTCGGGGCTCATTAGCGAAGCAAGAGAAAGGCACACCCCCTTATCCATGGCCTTTCTGGACGTACGCAAGGCCTTCGACACGGTGTCCCACGAGACGGTAGTGAGGGCCGTGAAGCGGTTGGGAGTTACGGATCTTTTTGCACAACATATCCATTCTTCACTTGCCGACGTGAAGCTGGATCTACTGGGCATCGAAGTCACTTCGGGGGCTGGTGTCAAGCAAGGAGACCCTCTCTGACCACTGTGTTTTAACGCAGTGATGGATGAGGTGCTCTCCGAGCAAGACCCAGGATTCGGAGCGACAATCGGGGATCAGCGTATCTCTCACCTCGCCTTCGCCGACGACCTCATTATCGTCGTGCAAACACCAGCTGGGCTCAATTCCCAGCTCCAGAGAGTCGAAGGCGCCTTGCAGGTGGCAGGACTGTCCCTTAACCCGTCCAAATGCGCCTCCCTAGTGCAACTTGTCGATGGGAAGAGAAAGAGGACTGTCGTCAACAACCGACCTAACATCTTTGCCGGCGGTACGGCTATTAAAGGCATGGATATTGGGGCCACATGTAAGTATCTGGGGGTCCCGGTCGGGGCTAGAGGTGTTGTTGCAAACAGCAAAGCTATCCTCGACGGGCCCCTCGAATACTAATCAAGGGCCACTCTCAAGCCACAGCAAAAAAATGTATATATTGAGAGTCCACCTCCTTCCTGGGCTCCTTCACTGTCTCGATTTGGGGAAGGTCACCCTGACCCAACTCGAGATTTGGGATCGAATCGTAAGGAGGACAGTGCGGACCTGGTTACGCCTCCCTAGCGACGCAACGCTTGGGTTTTTCTACGCGCCGGTGTCAGCCGGAGGTCTAGACTTGTTGTGCCTTAGGATGGCAGTTCCGCTTCCCAGGGGGAACCGCTTCGGCTGACTCGAGCTGTCGGAAGATCCAGTTATCGCGGCCTTGGTGAAGACTCGGTTCTTCACCCAGCAACGGGATTCCCTGGTAGTGTTAACTACCATGGAACTATAGTCCGGAGCAAGAAAGAGGCTATCGCGTACTGGACTCAACGATTTCACGAATCAGTCGATGGGGCTGGCCTCAGGGAAGCGGAGCTTGAACCTCAGGTACACTCTTGGGTGTCCGACGGGACTACGGCGCTACCAGGCTGTGAAGCTCCGCGTGAACGCCATGCCCACCAAGGTGAGGTGCTCACGCGGAGCGGCTAGACGTGGACCTGACGCTTCGGGAAATGTGATGTGCGACAAGGGGTGTGCTAGACCGGAGACACTTGCGCATGTTTTGCAGGTCTGCCCCGCCGGCTACGGAGCTAGGATCGCGCGCCACGATTTGGTGGTTGGTCGCCTGGCCTCTCTGCTATCTGCGCGTAATGACATTAATAAAGTACTTGCTGAGCCCCACCTCAGAGTATCTGCAGGGCTGAGGACACCTGACCTGGTGGTCAAACAAGGAAATACCGTACATGTTATCGACGCCCAGATAACCGCAGACGTGGGGTCCACTACCTTGAGTGCATCACACGACCTCAAAAAGCTGTACTATAACACAGACCCCCTCAAGAGGGAGGCCGCAAGGAAGGTGGGGTTGGCCGAAGCCGAGGGCCCGGGAGGTGTTGGTAGAGTGATCGTGTCGACGGTCACATTCAGCTGGCGTGGCTGTTTGGCGCGTGAATTTGCCAACACCCTCCGATCCCTCGGTACAACCGACAGTCAAATGAAGTTCCTCGCCATGAGCGTGGTCGGAGGCGGGGTCTCGATTTGGAGAACCTGGCGAAAGACCACCGGCGGGGTGGGTCATGTGACCTGAGGGTAGATGGCGCCCACGCCTCCGAGCGGCTACCGGATAGTTTTTTTCGTGAGGTACCTGTACCTTTCCTTCTTGTTTTTCTATCCCCTCTCTTCTGTGTACATAACTCCGACTGCTTAACTCCTGTCAAGTTTCTTTTATTATCGGGCCGTTGGACTTTTTTAATGCCTGTTTACCCCCTCCACAGAGGAGGGGTATTATTATGTTTTTGTTTTGTTTTGTTTTTTTATCTTATCGCGGGTTATGTAGTAATTTATTTATTTATATGTTTATAAGGTACTCGATGGGAGATCCGCTAATGCTCAGGTTGACCCTAATATGGTTGAGCCTCTATGTAAAAAAGGCGAATAAAAATAGAGTGAAGCCTTCATGGCCTCACTCATCCCCCATGGAGCTTCGGTTGCCTCTTTAGTATAAGAGTAACTGGATTCAATGGAAAAAAAAAAAAAAAAAAAAAAAAAAAAAAAAAAATGCCTCGTCATCTAATTAGTGACCCGCATGAATGGATTAACGGGATTCCTACTGTCCCTATTTACTATCTAGTGAACCCACAGGCAGGGAAATGGGCCTGCAAGACAGAGCGAGGAAAGAAGACCTTGTTGAGATTGATTCTTGTCTGATTTTGTGGAGACATGAGAGGTGTACCATAAGTGGGAGGGGTAAGACCCGACAGTGAAATACCACTGCTTTCATCGTTTCTTTACTTACTCGGTGAGACGGAGGCTGACCCCCGCGGTACTTCTTCTAGCCTTAAGCGGCCGGCTTCGCGTCGACCGCTATGAGGTCCGAGGATATTATCTGGCGGGGAGTTTGACTGGGGCGGTACATCTGTCAAACGATAACGCAGGTGTCTTAAGGCTAGCTCAGCGAGGACAGAAACCTCGCGTAGAGCTAAAGGGGAATGCTGGCTTGATCCTGATTTTCAGTACGAATACGGACCGCGAAAGCGTGGCCTATCGATCCTTTTGACTTTAAGAGCTTTAATCAGGAGGTGTCAGAAAAGTTACCACAGGGATAACTGGCTTGTGGCGGCCAAGCGTTCATAGCGACGTCGCTTTTTGATCCTTCGATGTTGGCTCTTCCTATCATTGTGAAGCAGAATTCAACAAGCGTCGGATTGTTCACCCGTTTAAAGGGAACGTGAGCTGGGTTTAGACCGTCGCGAGAAAGGTTAGTTTTACCCTACTGTTGACTCGTCGTTGCGATAGTAATCCTGCTCAGTACGAGAGGAGCCGCAAAAGGAGCAACCTGGACTACGACCGTGTAGTTCAACAACGGTACTACGCTAGCTCATTCTCTCTCCTAATTTCAGAAAGCCTTTATTATTATATGCAGAACGACAACTGGTCCACGGCTCGACTGCTGTTGTCTGTCCACGGTGTTCGGGCGTGGGAGGGTGCCCACTTCTTTCGGACGAGGTGCCCCGGCCCGATCCGTCCCGACCGCGGACCGTGGCGAAGCACCCCGCGGACGGGCTAAGTGATGTCGGCCGACTGGTGTTGTCTGTCCACGGTGGCCGGGGGTTGAGTGCCCACTTCTTTTGCCAGACGTGCCCCGGCCGCGGACTGTGGCGGAGCACCCTTCTGACGGAATAAGTGATGTCGGCCGACTGATGTTGTCTGTCCACGGTGTCCGTGGGTGGGATGCCCATTTCTTTCGCCAACGTGATCGGCCCGGCCCGACCCGGCCGTGGACGGGAAAAGTGATGTCGGCCGACTGCTGTTGTCTGTCCACGGTGTCCGGAGATGGGGTGCCCACTTCTTTCCGCCGACGTGCCCCGGCCGCGAACGGGCTAAGTGATGTCGGCCTACTGCTGTTGTCTGTCCACGGTGAGAGGGGAGGGGGGGTGTCCACTTCCTTCGGCCGACGTGCCCCGGCCGTGGACCGTAGGGGACCACCCCGCGAACGGGCTAAGTGATGTCGGCCGGCTGCTGATCCATGGTGGCCGGGGAAGGGAGTGGGAGGAGGGGTGCCCACTTCTTTCGGAAGAATTGCCCCGGCCCGTCCCGGCCGCGGACCATGGAGGCGCACCACCTTCGGACAGGCTAAGTGATGTCGGCCGACTACTGTTGTCTGTCCACGATGGCCGGGGGTGGGGTGCCCACTTCTTTCGGACGACGTGCCCCGCCCGCGGACCGTAGCGGACCACCCCTTCGGACGGGCTAAGTGATGTCGGCCGACTGCTGTTGTTTGTCAACGGTGGCCGGGGTTGGGGTGCCCTTTTCTTTCGGTCGACGTTCTCCCGGCCAGCCCGGCCCGTCCCGTCCCGCCCCGTCCCGGCCGAGGACGGACTAAGTGATGTCGGCCGACTGCTGTTGTCTGTCCACGGTGGCCGAAAATGGGGGGGGGGACACTTCATTCGGCCGACGTGCCCCGGCCGTGGACCGTGGGGGACCACCCCGCGGACGGGCTAAGTGATGTCGGCCGACTGCTGATCCACGGTGGCCGGGGAAGGGAGTGGAGGGAGGGGTGCCCACTTCTTTCGGACGAGTTGCCCCGGCCCGTCCCGGCCGGGGACCGTGGCGGCGCACCCCATCGGACAAGCTAAGTGATGTCGGCCGACTACTGTTGTCTGTCCACGGTGGCCGGGGGTGGGGTGCCCAGTTCTTTCGGACGACGTGCCCCGGCCGCGGACCGTGGCGGACCACACTTTCGGACGGGCTAAGTGATGTCGGCCGACTGCTGTTGTCTGTTAACGGTGGCCGGGGGTGGGGTGCCATTTTCTTTCGGTCGACGTTCCTCCGGCCTGGCCCGGCCCGTCCCGTCCCGCCCCGTCCCGGCCGAGGATGGACTAATTGATGTCGGCCGACTGCTGTTGTCTGTCCACGGTGGCTGGGGGTGGGGTGCCCACTCCTTTCGGACGACGTGCCCCGGCCGCTGACCGTGGCGGAGCACCCATTCGGACGGGCTAAGTGAAGTCGGCCGACTGCTGTTGTCTGTCCACGGTATAATGGGGTGGAGTGCCCCCGGCCAGCCCGGCCCGTCCCGTCCCGCCCAGTCCCGGCCAAGGACGGGCTAAGTGATGTCAGCCGACTGCTGTTGTCTGTCCACGGTATAATGAGGTGGGGTGCCCATTTCTTTCGGCCGACGTGCGCTGGCAGCGAACTGGATAAGCGATGTCGGCCGACTGCTGTTGTCTGTCGGACGGGTTAAATGATGTCGGCAGACTGCTGTTGTCTGTCCACGGTGGCCGGGGGAGGGGTGCCCACTTCTTTCGGTCGACGTGCCCCGGCCGCGGACCGTGGCGGTGCACCCCTTTGGGCGGACTAAATGATGTCGGCCGACTGCTGTTGTCTCTCCACTTCTTTCGGGCGACGTGCCCCCGGCCGGGCCCGTCCCGTCCCTTCCCGTCCCGGTCACCAACGGGCTAAGATAATGTCGGCCGACTGCTGTTGTCTGTCCACGTTGGCCGGGGGTGGGGTGCCCACTTCTTTCGGCCGACGTGGCCCGGCAACAGACAGTGACAGAGCACACCGCGGACGGGCTAAATGATGTCGGCCGATTGCTGTTGTCTGTCCATGGTAGCCGGAGGTGGGGTTACCACTTCTTTCGGTCGACATGCCCCGGCCGTGGACCTTGGCGGAGGACACCACGGAGGGACTAAGTGATGTCGGCCGACTGCTGTTGTCTGTCCAAGGTGGCCGGGGATGGGATGCCACTTCTTTCGGCCAACGTGCCCTGGCCCGTCCCATCCACGGCCGCGGACCGTGGCGTAGCTCCCCACGGACGGGTTAAGTGATATCGGCCGACTGCTGTTGTCTGTCAATGTTGTCTGCGGGTGGGGTCCACTTCTTTCGGCCGACGTGTCCCGGCCGCTGACCGTGGCGGAGCACCCCGTGCACGGGCTAAGTGATGTCGGTCGACTGTTGTTGTCTGTCCACGGTGGCGGGGTTTGGGTGCCCACTTCTTTCGGCCGACGTGCCCCCGGCCCGGACCGCCACGTCCCGTCCCGGCCGTGGATGGGCTAAACGATGTCGGCCGACTGCTTTTGCCTGTCCACGGTGTCCGGGGGTGGGGTGCCCACCTCTTTCGGCTGATGTGCCCCCGGCCCTGGACGGGCTAAATGATATCTGCTGACTGCTGTTGTCTATCCACCGTTGCCGGGGTGGGGTGCCCACTTCTTTCGGCCGACGTGCCCCCGGCCGCGGACCGTGGCGAACAACCCCTTCCGATGGACTAAGTTATGTCGGCCGACTGCTGTCGTCTGTCCACGGTGGCCGAGAATGGGGGGGGGGGAACACTTCTTTCGGCCGACGTGCCCCGGCCGCGGACCGTAGGGGACCACCCCGCGAATGGGCTAAGTGATGTCGGCCGAATTATTCTGATCCACGGTGGCCGGGGAAGGGAGTGGGAGAGGGGTGCCCACTTCTTTTGGACGAGTTGCCCCGGCCCGTCCCGGCCGCGAACCGTGGCGGCGCACCCCTTCGGACAGGCTAAGTGATGTCGGCCGACTACTGTTGTCTGTCCACGGTGGCCGGGGGTGGGATGCCTACTTCTTTCGGCCGACGTGCCCAGGCCGTGGACCGTGGCGGACCACCCCTTCGGATGGGATAAGTGATGTCGGCCGACTGCTATTGTCTGTCAACGATAGCCGGGGGTGGGGTGCCTACTTCTTTCGGTCGACGTACCCCGGCCCGGCCCGTCCGTCCCGTCCCGCCCCGTCCCGCCCGAGGACGGACTAAGATATGTCGGCCAGTTGCTGTTGTCTGTCCACGGTGGCTGGGGGTGGGGTGCCCACTTCTTTCGGTCGACGTGCCCCGGCCGCTGACAGTGGCGGAGCACACATTCGGACGGGCTAAGTGAAGTTGGCTGACTGCTGTTTTCTATCCAAGGTGTCCGGGGGTGAGTTGCCCACTTCTTTCGGCCGACGTGCACCCGGCCCGGCCAGCCCCGTCCCTTCCGGGCCGTGGAGGGCTAAGCGATGTCGGCCGACTTCTTTTGTCTGTCCACGGTGTCCGGGGGTGGGGTGTCAAATTATTTCGCTCGATGTGCCCCCGGCCCAGCCCTTCCCGTTCCCTCCCGGCCGCGGATGGGCTAAGCGATGTCGGCCAGTTGCTGTTGTCTGTCCACGGTGGCCGTAGGTGGGGTGCCCACTTCTTTCGGCCGACGTGCCCCGGCCGCTGACCGTGGAGGAGCACCCATTCGGACGGGCTAAGTGAAGTCGGCCGACAGCTGTTGTCTGTCTGTGGTGTCCGGGGGTGGGGTACCCATTTCTTTCAGGCGACGTGCCCCCGGGCCGGCACCGTCCCGTCCCTTCCCGTCCCGGCCGCGGACAGGCTAAGTAATGTCGGCCGACTGTGTGTCCAGGATGGCCGGGGGTAGAGCGCCCACTTCTTTCGGCCGACGTGGCCCGGCCGCAAACAGTGCAGAGCAAACCGCGCACGGGCTAAGTGATGTCGGTTGACTGTTATTGTCTGTCCACGGTGATGATGTTACCATTTCTTTCGGTCGTTATGCCCCAGCGGTGGACCTTGGCGGAGGACACCACGGACGGGCTAAGTTATGTCGGCCAACTGCTGTTGTCTGTTCACAGTGGCTTGGGCTGGGGTAACCACTTCTTTCGGCCAACGTGCCCTGGCCCGGCCCATCCCCGGACGCGGACCGTGGCGTTGCTCCTCGCGGACGGGTTAAGTGATGTCGACCGACTGCTGTTGTCTGTCCACGGTGTCTGGGGGTGGGGTCCACTTTTTGCGGCCGACAATCCCCTTCCGCGGACATTGGCGGAGCACACCGCGGACAGGCTAAGTGATGTCGGCCGACTGCTGTTTTCTGTCAACGGTGCCCGTGCTTGGGGTGCCCACTTCTTTCGCCCGACGTGTCCCGGCCGCTGACCGCGGCGGAGCACCCCGCGGACGGGCTAAGTGATGTCTGTCGACTACTGTTGTCTGTCCACGGTGTCCGGGGATGGGTTGCACACTTCTTTCGGCCGACGTGCCCCCGGCCCTGGCCGCCCCGCCCCGTCCGGTCCACGGACGGGCTAAGCGATGTCGGCCGAGTGCTGTTGTCTGTCCACAGTATCCGGAGGTGGGGTTTCCACTTCTTTCGGCAGACGTGCCCCCGGCTCAGCTCTTCCCGTCCCGTTCCGACCGCGGACGGGCTAAGCGATCTCGGCCAACTGCTGTTGTCTTTCCACGGTTGCCGGGGGTGGGGTGCCTACTTCTTTCGGCCGACGTGCCCCGGCCGCTGACCGTGGCGGATCACCCTTTCGGACGGGCTAAGTGATGTCAGCCGACTGCTGTTGTCTGTCCTCGGTATCCGGGGGTGGGGTGCCCACTTTTTTCGGCCGACGCGCCCCGGTCGTGGACGGGCTAAGCGATGGGGGCCGACTGCTGTTGTATTTCCACGGTCGCTGGGGGTGGGGTGCCCACTTCTTTCGACCGAAGTGCCCCGGCCGCGGACCGTGGCGGAGTACCCTTTCGGACGGGTTAAGTGTTGTCGGCCGACTGCTGTGGTCTGTCCACGGTTGCCGAGGGTGGGGTGCCCACTTCTTTCGGCCGATGTGCCCCGGCCGCGGAACCGTGGCGGAGCACCCCATTGGACGGGGTAAGTGTTGTCGGCCGACTGCTGTTGTCTCTCCACGGTGTCCGGGGGTGGGGTTCCCACTTCTTTCGGGCGACGTGTCCCCGGGCCGGCCCGTCCCGTTCCTTCCCGTCTCGGCCGCGGACGGGCTAAGTAATGTTGGCCGACTGCTGTTGTCTGTCCACGGTTGCCGGGGGTGGGATGCCCACTTCTTTCGGCCGACGTGCCCCGGCCGTAGACAATGGCGGAGCACACCGCGGACGGGCTAAGTGATGTCGGCCGACTGCTGTTGCCTGTCTACGGTAGCCGCGGGTGGGGTGACCACTTCTTTCGGTGTACATGCCCCGGCCGTGGACCTTGGCGGAGCACAACACGGACGGGCTAAGTGTTGTCGGCCGATGACTGCTGTTGTCTGTCCACGATGGCCGGGGGTGGGGTGCCCAAATCTTTCGGCCAACGTGCCCTGGCCCGGCCCATCCCCGGCCAGGGACCGTGGTGCAGCTCCCCGTGGACGGGCTAAGTGATGTCGGTCGACTGCTGTTGTCTCTCTACGGTGGGCGGGAGTGGGGTGCCCATTTCTTTCGGCCGACGTGCCCCGGCCCTGCCCGGCCCCGGCAGTGGACCGTGGCGTAGCTCCCCGCGGACGGGCTGAGTGATGTCCACGTTGTCTGTCCACGTTGTCTGGGGGTGGTTTGCCCACTTCTTTGGGCCGACATGCCTCGGCCGCGGATTGTGGCGGAGCACACCGCGGACGGGCTATCTGATGTCGGCCGACTGCTGTTGTCTGTCCACAGTGTCCGGGGTTGGGGTGCCTACTTCTTTCGGCCGACGTTTCCCGGCCCGGCCCGGCCCGGCCCGGCGCTGCCCTGCCCGTCCCTGGACGCGGACCGTGGCGGAGCAACCCGCGGATGGACTAAGTGATGTCGGTTGACAGCTGTTGTCTGTCCACGGTAGCCGGGGATGGGGTGCACACTTCCTTCGGCCAACGTGTCCCGGCCCGGCTGGCCGACTGCTGTTGTCTGTCCACGGTGTCCGGGGGTGGGGTGCCTACTTCTTTCGGCCGCCGGCTAAGATAATGAGGTCAAATGTTAACTTCCTATTTATAACACCCCTTAATATTTGTCTTAAAATTGCCCATGTCTCGCAAGTCTTGTTTCCTTTATATTGTTTTATTTTCTTTTTTTTTAAAGGTGGCACTAGATTTCACTAATCTGCAAGATGGAGAAAATTGAGACTCGCAGCGCGATTAAGTTCTTGCATCTGAAAGGATACAGTGACCGGGAAATCATTGATTAAATGAAGGCTGTCTATGGTAAGGATGCCTGCCACTTGACATTGTTGTGAGATGGAAAAGAAATTCCCAAACTTGCCACATGTCCCTCACATACGAGCCAAGAACTGACGATCATCACTCACGGACAGTGTGGCCATAGTGAAGAAAGTGGAGGATCTTGTCCTGGAAGACCGACGAGTAACCATCCACGTGATCATGCATCAGACTGGTCTTAGTTACGGCAGTGTGTAGAAAATTATTCATGACGAACTGCACATGTCTAAGGTGTCAGCACACTGGGTTCCACGCTTACTGACTCCTCTCCAAAGGCAAACACGGCGTGACATTTCAAGGCAGATGTTGGGTCTTTTGGAGCAGGATGAAGAGGATTTCTTTGGTCGTCTGGTAACTATGGACGAAAGTTGGATCTATCTATATGATCCAGATGAACAAAATGAAAATGAACAAAAATGAAAATGCAACAATGAAATTTAAAGAAATTATAGAAATCTATGGGGTGTCAAATCAGATTAACGACAGCTTTACATTGCACGGTAGTACCATTGATGTTGTTCTGTGTGACTAGAACTTATTAAGAACATTGATGTGGAGAAAATTTCCCCCAATCACTATCATCACTTGATCATCTACAAACTGTAATACAAACTAGAGAGGTGTATCAATAACTACGAGAAACAAAACAAAATTTAATCACCATCTGTATCTTGAGGTATTATCTACTGATTTGAATAATTTAGTGAACCAGTTGTGCCAGTGTCTAGATAAGGGTGTAGAGATAAAAAAAATGACTGTTGTGTAAAATGTTATACAAACTTATCAAAGTGTGTTTGCTTCTAATTGTGATAAAATATTTCCATTGATTAGAAAAACATTAAAACGAGATCAAACTCTCCTTGGTTCATCGCTGAAATTAATGGAACCAAGAAAGAGCGCAGAAAAGCATAAAGAAATTGGAGGCAAGGTAGAACCGAGCAATTGCAGAGTGAATTCTTAGTGAAAAGGAATAAAGTGACCAAGTTGATTAGATTCGTAAAAAGAAGCACATTAGAGAACAAATTAATAATATTGGTAATGACACTAAAAAAGTGTACAAGCTTTCTGGAACATTAACTGGATACAAAAAATAACCTATTTTGCCTTCACATAAAGACAGTGTCACTTTGGAAACTTTTTTGAAGAACAGATTATAAACATTATTGCTGAAACTACACAGGAATATAGTCCCAGATATGAGGGTGTTGATGTTGGAAGGTGATAGTGATACCTCAAATAAAATACAAAGTATCCGAGCAGAGACTAACAATTACAAAATCCCCTTAATATTTACTAATTTTAACATTGTAGAAAGAGGTATGGTGCATAAACTTTTAAATACATCTAGAAACAGCAACAACTGTAACAGCCTTTACCCGGTAGCAGACAGCCATGGTGCAGCAAACTTTGAACTAGTCATAGATGTTTATTGGATAATCATCCGTCTTAGTCTTATGAAAGGAATCTTCCCGAACATTGATATAAAAGCACTAATAATTTCATTGTATACTGGAAAGGGTGACAAAAATTAACTATCCTCATATCAACTAGCGTCTAACTTTCCACATCTATCTAAGCCCACTGAAAGAACTGTTCATGAGTAAATAATAGAACAGTTAGAATGTTGCAATTGTCAACTCTCTTTCGCTACTGTTACCTCTCTTGCCACTGTTAGTCTTGTCAACACTGTTGCCACTTTGTCACTGTAATCGCCATCGTGGTCCTCACTTATGGATATGATAACTCCTTCTTTTAGTTATAATCTTCTGTCCAAAAGAGTGATTATGCAGAAATTCTCTTTTCTTTATCTTTCTTCTGTTAATTCTGATACAGCGTGCTTCTCTGAAGTACTCTCACGGAATCCCACGAGAGCACGTATGCAAGATCCTAAGTGAGCTTTGGAGTGACGTAGTGATTTCCTTAGTCCAATGATATTTAATATTATATTTAAGATCCTCCCTAGAGGGAGCAATCTTACAATCGTGAACCAATTGATTTATATCCTCTTTTCACCCTTTCACCAATCAGATTCTTTGTATTAAGCCTATATGGCAATATTGTTTACTTAGAATATATTCAAGCCTCTGCATAATTCTCACTAAGGTTACAAAGGAATGTCATATCAGTAATACACTCGAGCCCGGCTCTTGGTTTCAAACAAGGCGGAAAGGCGAAGTCAGACAGCTCTCCTGGGCTATTATTTTATAAACAAATCTACATTTAAAATTCAATAACCTGTCTTCTATCCCTCTTTCTACCCTCGTTTCTACCACCCTCTTACACAATGTTGTTTTCTATAAACAATGAGCCAATCGTAAATTACATTCCACTGATACTATATTATGTTCTCTTAACAATGACCTTATACTTAACATGAATAATGGTAAATGTTTTGTCCTAATGTTGCTTGACCTTAGTGCTGCCTTCGATATGGTTATTCATGAACAGCAAATAAGTAAACTTGTAGAGTTGGATATTGGAGGTAATGTACTTATTGGTTCGAGAATTTCCTGTATTCAAGATCATATGCGGTGACAGTACACCAAGTTTTATAAAATTCCATACCATTACATAGAGGTGTTCTCTATGGGAACGTGATTAGGTAATTATTTTTCTTATATATATACAACTAAACTTTCTAGAATGATTGATGGTCTAGGTTTTGACAACACTCAAATATATTTCTCTATTGAAATTCTTGAGGAGGACATAAACAAGATATGACTAGACTGAAACTTAAGCCCAGTCACAGCAATCTTACGAACTGTTTTCGACCACCTTCGATGGTGGAACTTTTGTTTCTGTCATGGTTAGCGCCAGGCTATTTCATATTCATCTTCATGACGGAGAGATAAGGGCCATTCATTTCAATTGAATTGTCTTAAATTATTTTTTAAAAACAGAGGAACAGCATAAATCAGCCTGGTCGCCGGTGGTCGGAAATAGGTCAGAAATGGTCCCTTAAGTTAAATAAGGATAAGACAGACGTAATGATTGTTGGATCAAAAAATAATTTAAAGCACTACGCAAATCTTGAGTACCACTATAAACAGAATATGCCTTACTCTTCATACGTGTAAAAAATCTAGGCGTTACCCTAGATCAGGTTTTGACTATGATAAAACAAATTAGCACGATAAAAACTATAAACTATCACATCTGCAGTATTGCCTTTATAAGAAAGTACCTTGATAACAAATGTATTCGGTTTCTTATTCAGAATTATGTCATAAGCAAACTTGATTATTGTAACTCTATTTATCCTAAAATACCAAACTATTTGCTGAAAAGATTGCATTTGATAATGAACAAAGCAATCAAACTCATCCTTCATAAAAAGCCAGGAGATAGAGTTACTCAAAGGATTACAAAGAAGGACCTTTTGTTCCATAACTAGGTAGGATGCTAAAAGATATACATACATACATACATACATACATACATACATACATACATACATACATACATACATACATACATACATACATACATACATACATACATACATACATACACACATACATACACACATACATACATACATACATACATACATACATACATACATACATACATACATACATACATACATACATACATACATACATACATACATACATACATACATACATACATAATATAACAAATGCTTTCTTCCCCCTTACACAGGAGGTTAAAAAAAAACAAAAAACATAGAAACCACTTCCACCCATTCCATCCCCTACATACTCCCTCTTATCTTGGCACCTCCTGGATGACGGGTCATCCCTGCATCTTGTCCATTGCCCTGGGTCAGAAGCAGTGTTGCAAGACACAGCACATCCACGGCAAGGCCACATCATTAATTCCGCGACTCCCCTCTCCATCCCCTCATGTAGAAAAGGAGAAGACAGGGACAAATCCCTTCGGGCTGCGTCAATTTATTTCTCATACATACTCCCTCACCCCCATCCCCCACCCACTCCCCCTCATGTATCACAACATCATCCATACACAACCATTCTCCATTCACCCCTATCTTCTGTCCTCTCCCGTCCTTCCTCAACAGACATTCCCCTCTTTCCCAATGCCCCTTTTACCCCATCCATCCATCTCATCCTAGGTCGCCTCCTCATGCTCACTCCATCCAAATCTGTTTTTCACACCTCTTCTACTAATCTTTCTTCACTCATTCTTTCCATGTGTTCAAATCATCCTAATACTCTCTCATCAACCCTATCCCCCAACACTCCTTTTCCACCCCTGTTCTCCTCCTCACCTCCCAATTTCTCACTCTATCTAGCCTAATAACCCCTATCATACTTCTCAGACATTTCATATCAAACACATTCAAACTCCTTCTCTCTTCCTCTCTTATGTTCCATGTTCTTGCCCAGTACAGTGCTGTCGGCACAACCACTCCTTCACACAATCTCCTCTTAGCATCTATTCCCAGATGTCTATTTCTCATTACACTTTTTAATCCCCCAATGCATTTACTCGCTTTTCTCAATCTACATTCTACCTCCAACCCCGCTCCTACATTTCCTGCCACATTCGTACCCAAGTATCTAAAACTGTCCACTTCCTCCAGTCTCTCTCCCTTAATATTCACCTCCAGTCTGCTGTTACTCTCTCCCCTTGTACATCTCATCACCTTACTTTTACCCACATTAATCTTCAACTTCCTTCTTTCGCACACCTTCCCAAACATTGTCCTAACTTTCTTAATCCCTCCACTGATCCTGCTACAAGCGCAGTGTAACCAGCAAACAACAACTGGCTTATTTCCCAACTTTATCCATTTTATTTAGCCATCTCTAATCCCTGGCCCACTACCCTTGCATTCACCTCTCGCACCACACTATCCATGTGTAAATTGAACAGCCAGGACGACATAACACATCACTGACAAAGTCCCACCTCACTCTCTCCATATCTAATCCTAACACAAGCTCTATTACTCTCATAAAAATTCTTGATTGATCTTAACAGCTTTCTTCCTATCCTATATATCTCCAATATCTCCCACAGTGCCTTCCTTTCTAAACCTGTCATAAGCCTTTTTCAGATCCATAAAAGCCCAAAATACATCCTTACCTTTTCCTGTAGCTTTCTCACATATCTGTCTTACCACAAACATCTGATCTACACACCTCTACCTGACTTAAACCCACACTATTCCTCATTAATTACTCCCTCTTTTCCTCTTCTAATCCGCTCAATCAAGACCCTCCCATAAGCCTTCCTAACTACATTTAACAAGCTGATCCCTCTGAAACTACTACACTCACACACGTCCCCTTTTCCCTTGTAAAGAGGAACTATACAGGCACTCCTCCAGTCCTCCGGCACTCTACCCTCTCTTACACAAAATTAAACAACCTCGACAGGCAGTCCACCATCACTGTACCTCCTTTTTTCAGACATTCTGTAGGGCATCCATGCAACCCAGGTGCCTTACCTCTCTCATCATCTTAGCAGCTGCCTATACTTTATCTTTCCTTATTTCTCCTCCATTTTCCTCAATCACCATTGTCATTTTCTTGGCGCTTCCCACTACAACTGCCTTTCCCTCCCTGTCCTCCTTCACATTTAGCAACTCCATAAAAACTCTGCCGACATTCCTCTCACTGCCTTCTCTTTCATTATCATCTCTCCATCTGCACCTTTTACAATTTCTTTTCTATTTGATTCGCCTCCTCTTCTTCTCTTAATTTCTTTCCAAAACATCATTTTATTACCTTCAAAATTTTCTGTCATACCCTTACCCCATTTCACATCTGCTCTTCTCTTTGCCTCCTTTATATCCTATTTTACTTCTGTTCTCTTTACTTTGTACCTCTCATATGATTCCCTCGTCCTAATTTGTAACCAATCTATAAAAGCCTGCATCTTCTCTTCTACACCCTTCTTTGCTTCCTAATCCCACCACTCACTACCATTACTTCTATTTCCTCCCGTCCCCTTTATAACAATTATAAATAAGTAATTAACAAATAAAAAAAATATAACTGCATGAATAATAATAGGCAAAATGAATAAATGCATAGGTGTAGTTAAATGA
>NC_134810.1:5297864-5322864 GCF_046742065.1 Oratosquilla oratoria | reverse complement strand
CAGTGTTAAAGGACCGGTCATACCAGTACTTTCATGAATATCCAATATACATGGGCATAGGATATGAAAATTGTGGGCCAATGCTTTCCACACACACACACACACACACACACACACACACACACACACACACACACACACACACACACACACACACACACACACACACACACACACACACACACACACACACACACACACACACACACACACACACACACACACACACACACACACACACACACACACACACACACATATATATATATATATATATGTATATATATATACATACATACATATATATATATATATATATATATATATATATATATATTTATATCTTTAGAGGTTCCCCTAGAGCTCCGCACCCGCGTCGAAGCGCTCCTTCAAGAAGAGTTGGATCAACATACAAGAATTACTACTGACCGGACCCAACGAAAACTCGTAAGACTCAACGGCGGACACATCAGGACCCCTAACGCCACCCCTGGATACATCAATCTTACGGATAAGCATCTCACTGAGGACCAAGAGGAGCTTCTTAACCTTGGTCTTAACTGTCATGTCCTCTCCTTCCCTCGCCCCTACCAAAAGCGGCTAGAGCTTGAGGCTCTCATGGCGGACCTTCACAAACTGGCGAATGATGGCAAGGTACTCCTAGACGACGGTATTAAGGAGGATCTTCTCCGTGAGGCTCGCGTTCAGAGGGGGAACCACAATAGCAGAATCCTGAAGCGTCGCCATAAGGAAGCAGCCAAACAACTGCGAGAAGACTCCTCTATCACCATCAGGAGAGCAGACAAGGCCGCCAGTTTTGTCCTCATCCCCACCAATGAATACACTGGCAAGCTCGAGACCCTGCTCGCGGACGAGTCTAAATTCCAGAGGATTTCGAGGAACCCCGTCGAAGCCCTCAAGACAAAAATCAATAAAATCATTGACGCCGTGAACGCCGACATGGATGGGGTTAAGCTGCAGAAACTTTCTGGGGATTTCACCCCAGGCTACTGCTATGGGAATGTAAAAACCCATAAGATGAACAACCCACTGCGACCCATCATCTCTCAGATCCCGACTCCTTCCTATCATTTAGCCAAAAGATTGAACGCCCTCCTAACACCCTTCATTCCTAAGGACTACAGCATTGAGTCTACCGCTGACTTTCTGTCCATCCTCAAAGGTGTCGATGCCAAAGGTGATATCGCATCCCTCGACGCGGAGTCTCTCTTCACCCACGTCCCCGTGGATAGGACCATAGATTACATCCTACAGGTAGTCTACCCTGAGGATGGCCCTGCAAAGCTAAAGATCCCCAAAAATCTCCTACGCCAACTACTGGAGATTTGTACCAAGGAAGCCCCTTTCTATGGTCCCAATAAACAACTCTACAGGCAAGTTGATGGTGTGGCTATGGGCTCGCCCCTTGGAGTCCTCTTCGCCAATTTTTTCATGGGGATGGTGGAGAGAGAGGTCTTCAGTACTACCAGAAAGCCTCCCATATACGTTCGTTACGTAGACGATATTTTCGTCCTCGTGAGGGACCGTAGGGAGCTTGAAGACCTGAGGAGCAACCTACAGCGCGTCTCCGGCCTAAACTTCACTTCAGAGAACAGTATCAGTAAGCAGCTCCCTTTCCTAGATGTAAAGGTTGAAGCCAGTTCTCAAGGTTTTAGGACCGGAGTATATACAAAGCCCACCAACCCAGGACTCTGCCTCAATGGCAACAGTGAATGCCCTCAACGCTACCGGAGGTCCACAATCGATGCTTATGTCAGAAGGGCACTGACGCACTGTAGCGACTGGGCCCGAACCCACGCAGAGCTCGACAGAACGACGCAGGTCCTGGTAAACAATGGCTTCTCTAATAGAGAGGTGCAATTTGCCATTAACAAGCACCTTGATAGATGGTATTCAACCCCAGCAAAAAAGCCAGTAGGAGAAGCCAGGATTAAAATTTTCTACCAAAACACCATGTCCACCCATTATAGAGCCGATGAGGAAGCCCTTAGAAAAATCATCCACAAAGACGTGAAACCCACCAACGACAACGACAAAATAGATCTGGTTATTTTCTATAAAAACATGAAGACATCCCAACTCCTTATAAAGAACAACCCCTGCCAGAGGACACCGGAACTTCAGCGTAGCCATCTCGTGTATGAATACTCCTGCAGAAAAGGGAACTGTGAAGCCCTCAATGAAACATACATAGGGATGACTACGACGAAGCTCACGAGGCGTCTCACCCTTCATCTCTCCAATGGCGCTATCAAGCGACACCACGAAGACGTACATCAGACCCCACTGACAAGAAAGAATTTGGAGGAGGGCATCACTATTTTACAGACAGAAACAAACCACACACGCCTTCATATCCTAGAAGCCTTATACATAAAAGATAAAAACCCCACGATGAACAGACAGACTCCGGATCCATTTATTATTCCCACATCAAAAGACATCGAGGTCACCTTACGGATCAGCCGCTAGGCCTGGGGGCGGAGCCTAATGTTCCTGCCTCCTGATTGGTCAACCGGATCAGCACACAAGTGTCTGTGATCTGTGTATTGTGTATTTAAGATCATTTCCCACACACTGTACTCATTAGCACTGAAGATGCCTAACAGTTAGGCGAAAGCTCTGCATAAAATTAGAGAAGATAATTCCGATGCCTTTACTTATACCTCCAATGCTATTTGGTCAGGTAATTAAAGAACTTAGCACGACTCAGCGCGCCAGCATTAGAAAAGTCGAGAATGTCAGCAAAAAACTCGTGAACGCAGAAGCTGCTGCAAATTTTAATGACATTTGCATTAAAGAGGATCTGCTGCCCCAACTATAGCAATATATATATATGTATATATATGTATATATATACATACATATATATACATATATATATATATATATATATATATATATATGTATATATAAAGGGTATATATGGGGAAGAAGTCTTCTCTCAAACATGTTTCATTAAAAGTGATAGATAATTCAGCATGTTGAATTTTCTTAGGGCTATTCTCCTTATTACGCAAGATAGACTTATTCTCTTTTGCAAGATGTGAGATGATTTCTCCGTAGGAGGTCATATGGGCTGCCATATCGCGATTTCGAGTCACACTGACTCTTCTTCAGTGGCGTGGAAGTGGATCTTGTCTTTACGGTGGGAGAGATCGGAATATTGGATTTTGGGGATCTGGCCGGATACCCAAAAGCCAACGTTCCGATCTTTCCCACTGAAGAAGAGTCAATGTGACTCGAAATCGTAATATGGCAGCCCAGATGACCTCCTACGGAGAAATCATCTCACAACTTGCAAGAGAGAATAAGTTTATATTGTGTAATAAGGAGAATGTCCTTAAAAAAATTCAACATGCTGAATTATCTATCACTTTTAATGAAACATATATATATATATATATATATATATATATATATATATATATGCAAAGTAGACCACTTGGAAAAAAGAAACTAACGAAGCAGAGCGCTTTCGTATATTACATCTTCAGTGCAACAAGTACATAGTGATAGGAATACATAGACAATATATACATGATACAAAGGAACAAGGACAGTTTGAATAAGCGTAGCGACCAATTACCCCCTGGAGAGCGGAAGGTCATTGTCAATTATCTTAAGATGGTGGGGCGACATCAGGTCACAGTCGCCAGGGTCACTGTTTCTACTAATGATATAGGGCGACATTAGGTCAAATCGTTGGGTTACATTTTACCTGATATTATCTTTCCTAATTTCTTGACAAATGAAATGATCAAGTCTGTACAAGCCTTTATGTAGGTTGGTATTTTGATTACTTGTGGTATGAATCAAACTGCACTTTATTAAATTTCTTGCTATTATGTTGTTGGTATAATAGATTGCCTGGGCATTACCCCAATCAACTGGATGATTATTTAATTCAATATGCTTGAATATACCACTAGAATGATTGCCATCCCTAACATTTTTCTTGTGTTGTTCAATTCTAATGTTTAAGGGTTTGGCAGTTTGACCTATGTAAAATTGATTACACATTTTGCAAGGAATTTTATAAATGCATCCTTTTTTAATTTCAATACTATTGTTGATGAGTTTATGTTTTACTGTACTATCATGTTTAAAAACTACCTTTACGTTAAATCTTTTTAATAATTCTGTGATACTTAAAAAAAAATCTTGAAAAGGTAAAATTAAAACATTATGATAATTGAAAGGTGATTTAGGCTGAGGAGTTAAAAATGATTTCCTTGCAAAATTGTAAGCAATATCAAGGAATTGCTTAGGGTATTTTAATTCTAGCCCAATGTTAAAAACATTTCTGATTTCTTCATCAATAAATTCAGGACTACAAATACGAAAAGCTCTTAAATACATTGAGGCAAATACTGTACGTTTAATATTATTTGGATGAGAATAATAATAATGAATATATGAACTTACATTGGTTGGTTTACGATATACTTTAAATTTAAGGCTATTGTCATGACGTAGGATAGTGCAATCTAAGAAAGGTAAGGTACAATTTTTCTCAATTTCTAAAGTAAATTTAATAGAATCAACAAGGGTATTCAACTTAGTTAAAAAATTATGGATATTTTTTTCTTCTGGCCAAAGACATAAAATGTCATCAATATACCTAAGCCAAGGGATGTTAGGGGGAAGATTGTGCGTAATATTTTAGTTTAGATTGAACTAATTAAGTTATGTGTCAAAGATTGTAAGTTTCAATTCAATGGTAATTTCTATTCCCAAAAATTCGGCATGAGTATGGGAAACCCTTTATCCCCAGTTTTAAGTAATTTATACATGGAATTTTTCTTAACTAAAATATTACGAACAATCTTCCCCCCTTAGGTATATTGATGACATTTTATGTCTTTGGCCAGAAGAAAAAAATATCCATAATTTTTTAACTAAGTTGAATACCCTTGTTGATTCTATTAAATTTACTTTAGAAATTGAGAAAAATTGTACCTTACCTTTCTTAGATTGCACTATCCTACGTCATGACAATAGCCTTAAATTAAAGTATATCGTAAACCAACCAATGTAAGTTCATATATTCATTATTATTATTCTCATCCAAATAATATTAAACGTACTGTATTTGCCTCAATGTATTTAAGAGCTTTTCGTATTTGTAGTCCTGAATTAATTGATGAAGAAATCAAAAATGTTTTTAACATTGGGCTAGAATTAAAATACCCTAAGCAATTTCTTGATATTGCTTACAATTTTGCAAGGAAATCATTTTTAACTCCTCAGCCTAAATCACCTTACAATTATCATAATGTTTTAATTTTACCTTTTCAAGAATTTTTTTTAAGTATCACAGAATTATTAAAAAGATTTAACGTAAAGGTAGTTTTTAAACATGATAGTACAGTAAAACATAAACTCATCAACAATAGTATTGAAATTAAAAAAGGATGCATTTATAAAATTCCTTGCAAAATGTGTAATCAATTTTACATAGGTCAAACTGCCAAACCCTTAAACATTAGAATTGAACAACACAAGAAAAATGTTAGGGATGGCAATTATTCTAGTGGTATATTCAAGCATATTGAATTAAATAATCATCCAGTTGATTGGGGTAATGCCCAGGCAATCTATTATACCAACAACATAATAGCAAGAAATTTAATAGAGTGCAGTTTGATTCATACCACCAGTAATCAAAATACCAACCTACATAAAGGCTTGTACAAACTTGATCATTTCATTTGTCAAGAAATTAGTAAGATAATATCAGGTAAAATGTAACCCAACGAATTGACCTAATGTCGCCCTATATGATTAGTAGAAACAGTGACCCTTGGCGACTGTGACCTGATGTCGCCCCACCATCTTAAGATAATTGACAATGACCTTCCGCTCTCCAGGGGGTAATTGGTCGCTACGCTTATTCAAACTGTCCTTGTTCCTTTGTATCATGTATATATTGTCTATGTATTCCTATCACTATGTACTTGTTGCACTGAAGATGTAATATACGAAAGCGCTCTGCTTCGTTAGTTTCTTTTTTCCAAGTGGTCTACTTTGCATATATATATATATATATATATATATATATATATATATATATATATATGTATGTATGTATGTATGTATGGCAAGAGTGGTATAGGTAAAGTCCAGGAAGGAGCAGAAGTACTTTATTCGCTAACGTTTCGACAGAGGCATTTACTCGCTTCTCTCAATCTACATTCTACCTCCACTTTCACTCCACCTTTCCCTGCCACATTTGCACCCAAATATCTAAAACTATCCAATTCCTCCAGTTGCTCTCCCTTAATGCTCACTTCCAGTCTACTGCCACTTTCACCCCTTGTACATCTCATCACCTTACTTTACCCACATTTATCTTTAGCTTTCTTCTATCATATACTCTCCCAAACTCTGCCACCAACTTCCTCAATCCCTCCTCCGATCCTGCCACAAGCGCAGTGTCGTCCGCAAACAACAACTGGCTCACCTCCCACTTTTCTCCATTTTCTTTAACCATCTCCAATCCCTTGCACACTACCCTTGCATTTACCTCTCGCACCACCCCATCCATGTATAAGTTGAACAGCCAGGGTGACATAATGCATTCATGACGAAGTCCCACCTTTACCTCGAACCACTCACTCTCTCCATTTCCAATCCTGACACAAGCTCTACTATTCTCATAAAAACTCTTGACAGCTCCCAGAAGCTTTCCTCCTATCCCGTATATCTTCATAACCTCCCACAGTGCCTTTCTGTCTACCCTATCATAAGCCTTTTCCAGATCCATAAAAGCCCAAAAAACATCCTTCCCCTTTCCTATGCTTTCTCACATATCTATCTTACCACAAAGATCTGATCTACACAACCTCTACCTGTCCTAAATTCACACTGTTCCTCACCAATTACTCCTTCTGTTCCTCTCCTAATCCTCTCAACCAAGATCCTCCCATAAGCCTTCCCAACTACACTCAACAAGCTAATCCCTCTGAAACTACTACATTCACACTTGTCCCCTTTTTCCTTGTAAAGAGGAACTATACAGGCACTCCTCCAGTCCTCCGGCACTCTACCCTCTCTCCAACAAACATTAAATAACCTCACCAACCAGTCCACCATCACTGTACCTCCCTTTTTTCAGACATTCCGCATGGGATTCATCCAGACCAGGTGCCTTACCTGCTTTCATCATCTTAACAACTGCCTTCACCTCATCCTTCCTTATTTCTCCTCCATTCTCCTCATTCATCACTCTCATTTTCTTCGCACTTCCCACTGCAGCAATCTTTCCTTCCCTATCCTCCTTCACATTTAGCAACTCCCTAAAATATTCTGCCCATCTTCCCCTTACTGCCTTCTCTTCCATTATCATCTCCCCATCTGCACCTTTTACCTTTTCTTCTCTACTTGAATCGCCTCCTCTTCCTCTCTTAATTTCTTTCCAAAACATCTTTTTATTCCTTTCAAAATTTTCTGTCAAACTCTTACCCCATTTCACATCTGCTCTCCTCTTTGCAACCTTTACCTTTTGCTTTACTTCTCTTCTCTTTTCTTTGTACCTCTCATATGACTCTCTCGTCCTATTTTGTAACCAATCTGTGAAAGCTCGCTTTTTCTCTTCTACAACCTTTTTTGTTTCCTCATCCCACCATTCACTACCCTTTACATTCTTATAAATAATTTATTTGTACCCGATAGCGAATTGCATACAGAAAATACAGGATCAGTCTTTGGTGATAATGATGAACTGTTCCTCAATGACGTGAATGAAGACTCAGATCCAGATGTTGAAAAAAATCAGATACTCAATCAGAAAAATCTAGTTGTATAGATTTTGACCCTTCAGTCCAAAATTGTCATGAACATGTAGTAGGTCTAAGTTCAGATTCAATCTTTGTGGAGGAAAATAGCCAACCATGTTATTAAGGATAGTGTGTCAGTCGCAATTTTGCAGACTGTTGACAAATATGAAATAAATTCATTATTAGATTAATCTTTTTACATGGATCATGAATATAGTCATATTGCTGATAAGCATCCAGGCAGTGATGTAGATTCAATATGTTTCAGTTAAGGTTCTCTAATTGACTCCAGCTCTGACTATTGTGATTCTGAGAGTGATGAAGAAGAGTTTTCTGCGGAGCAGGTGCATGCTGACTTAGCAGAACGGGCATCAAAGTTTCAAATTTCACATGCAGCCTTAAAGGGTCTTTTGGACATTCTTCATCCTTATTTTCAAAATTTGCCAAGGGATCCCTGAACCATTCTCCAAACTTTTCAGAATTACGAGTTGAAGAATACCCCCGGTGGACTGTACTATAATTTTATTGAAGAATATCCCCGGTGGACTGTGCTATAATTTTGAAACTATCAAGGGTGTTTCTACCGTCCTCTCCAATCATCTTACCAGTGTAGATGTGACAATACATTTGCAGGTAAACACAGATGGAGTTCCTCTTTACAAAATTTCCATAACACAATTAGGAAGGGTCGTGAAGCCAATAGAAACTTTAGTTTTCATCATTGGTTTGTTCTACGGTGAATAGAAGCCTTTTCATATAAAGACTTATCTCAATAACTTTGTGGTTGAAATACAGGAGTGGTCAGTAGAATTTGCATTGATGGTCATAGGCAAAAGATAGACATATATCTCTCTTGTCTTATTTGTGATGCTCCTGTACGTGCTTTTATGAAGCAAGTGAAGTCACAGAAAGCATATCACAGTTGCGAAAAATGTGTTTAGAGAGAAATTTTTGACAAGGAAATGATTATTTAGGCGGCCAATGCAAATACTCGTACATTAAATGACATATATGGATCACCACCAGCTAGGCTACATATCTCTTTCGGAATTATAATTGGGAATAGCTTCTTAATTCCCACTTGATCCAATGCACCTTTTATTTTTTATGAAACGCTTGATATGGCTGAGGATTAAAAGTTCCATTGAGAAAGGATGTCGAATTGATAGAAACAGTGTCAATGTCATCTGTGAAAATCTGTTGTCTTGTCGAAAGTACCTTTTGTGGGAGTTTCCTAGGAAACACCGATCACGAATGGAAATTGATAGATGGAAAGCAACTGAGTTTTGACAGTTTCTGTTGTATTGTGGAATTGCTGCAATCAGAGGAGAAATTCCTTATGAATTTTACAAAAATATGGTTGTTATTATTTGTGGTAGTGTTTTTTCTTGCTATTTCACTCCATTATATGTCACACTACGATTATGTAAATGATCTGTTGTGCATGTTTGTGCAAAAATAGGGGGAAATTTCTGGAAGGGATCAGTTATTTCACAATGTTCACAATTTGGTGCATTTAGATGTAGATGTTAAGAAATTTGGTTCAATAGATTGATTTTGTGCCTTTCCATTTGAGAGCTTCCTTAAAAAAATGCTCAGGAAACCCGTTTTTCTGTCTCAAATCATACGCAGAGATTCTGAATTGAAGATACATATTTCACAACAGAGCATAAAGGTCAGTGCATTCCAGGAAGACCACATGGGTTTGTTCCTCTTCACTTAGTATATAAGTATTTTTCTCAGTTTGGAACATTGCAGAATGGAGAGTTGCACCTATCCACTGAATATGGTGATAACTATTAACGTTGGTGCTCAGATTGGTCTCATTAGAAACATACTGACACCTTCAACCTTTTCCAAAGATAGATCAGAGATAATTATTCTTTATGAATCGTTTGCTGTCATCACTGATTTTTTTCTATCCACTTCTTTTCTCTGACTTGGGTGTATTGACAGTTAGCTAGTTAAGTAGGGAATCAAGGTACCACATCACCAGATATTATTTGCAAAAATGCAATTTTACCCTATAGCCAGAACAGAATGTGTTTGTTGTTATTTCCCTACTCCATGAGATCAGCAAGTTGCAATGCTGTATTGTTCCACACACTGAAATGAGTGGATTCATAAACATAAACAGATTTGAATAAATTAGACATGGTATGCATGACAGTAGGCCTACATGAAGTTTGGTATATGTCAGAATGTTCACCATTTTACAAAGGTTTGTAAACAATTGCCGGAAATTGCCTACTGTTAACACATACTGTTCTCTCAAGAATACCATGTTCACTGTCCTAGAAAGATTCAGGCAGAATTTGTGAAATTTCACCATTTTCTAATAAACCTGTAACAATGGAGCATTGCAACTTACTGTGCAAATTTCTCCTTATAATTTAAATTGTCCGTAATGAAGGAAGGTCTTGATTTATTTAGATTTAATTGTCATTGTATAGGAATTTTGTCTCAGCTGAATAACAATGTTTTTTTAAATCTACATTATACGAAGTTGACTGATATAATGGGAATATTTGACAAAATTTAAGGTTTTTGACTCCTCTTCCTTTCATCATGATATATATTTGAGGATGAAAGTAAATGTTAAAGAAATGTTGGTTATATCAGTTTTTAACTCATCAGTACCATTCTTTTCTGAAACAAATTGACTCAACAAATAACAACACATATGACAAATGCATATCTGGACCTTTTTCGGTACTGGTATTTCTTTATTTGCGAATATAAGCCTGTATGGTTATAGATTATTAGTTATATGTCTGTACAAGGTTTGGGGTCAGAATGGTGGCGTATTTAGTGGCCGAATACACTGACAACAATGACCTAGCTCTAATAACTGAGACGTGGCTTGATGGTGCAATCTATACAAGAAAGCACCAAATTGTAAACTAGATGCTAAAAGACTGGAGACACCTCAAGACTCATGGGTTTCCTGGCCTATTAAAGAACCATGGTACAAAAACTGTAAATTATTTCTTCTTTCTGTGTTTAGTCTAAAGATTAGAATTAGATTAAAAATTTTAGAGACAGGAATGACCCTTCATTTACAAGGAGCTAAAATGAGAGGGAAAATGGGAATGGGATGGTGGTGGAATGGGAGGGAGTGGGTGGGGGTAGATACATACCTCGACTGGTTACCTCCCTTATAAGGGGGAATAAGGCCATGGTAATTAGATAGACAGGTGTAGTCTTAAAGGATTTTTTCACATGTCAACTACCGCTAGGGCATGAAGAATGCTCATTTTGCATGGAGAAAGACACACACACACACACACACACACACACACACACACACACACACACACACACACACACACACACACACACACACACACACACACACACACACACACACACACACACACACACACACACACACACACACACACACACACACACACACACACACACACACACACACACACACACACACACACACACATACACACACACACACACATATATATATATATATATATATATACATATACATATAAATACATATAAATACATATTTATATATATATATATATATATATATATATATATATATTTTGGAAGTAGGCCGTTAATAATGCATGCGTTGTTAAAGTCAACAGCTGAGATAGCATTATTCTGTTTATAGAATATCTTTTCTATGTTACGCACTAATGTGCGGTCGTCTGGATGCAGATTTCCGAGTAGGATACTGAAGTCCATGGTGTTTTCCTCTAGACGTCTTTCGGCTCTAATTAGCCATCTTCAGGAGGTGTTGTCTGGTTGAATTGTTGACAGAGAATGACGCGGTTTGATCGTGTGGCGGTATATATCGGCGGAGAGCGGAGTGCCCAAACGTCCGCCCGCCAATCAGCGCGCGGGGTGCATCCTCTGTCTTCTCGTTGGTAATGACGTTTCAGGTTGCTGTTGTATATTAATAGCGGGTTTTTGATTGTAAATTAGCACCGCTTCTGTCATCTTTAGTCTTCTGGTGTCATTATTTCTTTCAATGATGGCGGTGGTGCCTTCCATATGGTGTCTCTTAAGTGTTAGTCCATGCTCGTACAAGTAGTGTCTTCTTATGGCGCCGTCCTGCAGATGTGCTGAAATTCTCTTAGACAGTGTTGTAGTGGTGACGCCAATGTACCGAGAATTTAGGCGACTGCAGTCACCACTCGAGCAAGTATGTTGGTACACGACGTTCACCTCCTGTATTTCACTTGTCTTAGGGAGGCAGCTATTCTTGACAACTAACTTGGATGTCCTTCTTGTTTTGTAGTAGATGACGAGGTCGATTTTTGAAGAAGGGTCGGTGGGTGTGACATTCTTATAAATTATATTTTTGATGGCTTTCTCGTCATCCTTGTAGGCTGAAGACATAGTAGCACTGTAAAAGAGTTTTATGTTTTGTGTAACTGTCTGTTGTTCTTGTTGGTGCATAAAGGTGTTCAGTCGATGCCGGATAACACTATCTATTTCTTGGATGGGGTAATTGTTGTTGCTGAGAAGCTGGGTTATTCTCTTGAGCTCTGCGTTGGTGGCGGTCCATGTTGAGCAGTGGGTGAGGGCTCTTTTGACGAAGGCGTTGATGACGCTGCGTCGATACCGCTCAGGACACTCGCTTGCACCGTTAAGGCAAAATCCGAGATTGGTGGATTTGGTATAAACTTCCGTAGAAAAGGAAGCGGCTTCACGACGGACCAAAATGTCGAGGAAAGGGAGCTTGCTGTGTTGTTCTATCTCGTGGGTGAAGTTGAGACAGGAATTTGTTTTGAACTTGGAAATTAAGTTCACGACTTCTTCTTCTGTGTTGCCACTGATGAAGATATCGTCCACGTATCTTGCGTAGATTTCTGGTTTTGGATGGTGCTGCTGCCAGAATATCTCTTCTTCAATATGACCCATATAAAAGTTGGCGAAGAGCACTCCCAAAGGTGATCCCATGGCAACGCCGTCACATTGCACGTACATGTTGCCATCGGGCCCGTAGAATGGAACTTCTTTGGTGCATGCCTGTAATAGCAGGCGAAGTGTGTTCTCTGGAATTGCGATTTTCTGTTCCGGGTGGTACAAGCGTTGGCATATGAAGTCTATAGTTTCGTCAGTAGAAATGTTCGTAAAAAGACTTTCAACATCCATCGATGCCATTATGTTGGAAGGTCGGGCTGTCTTCAGGATATCGAGAAATTCTTCTGAAGATGGATGTTGAAAGTCTTTTTACGAACATTTCTACTGACGAAACTATAGACTTCATATGCCAACGCTTGTACCACCCGGAACAGAAAATCGCAATTCCAGAGAACACACTTCGCCTGCTATTACAGGCATGCACCAAAGAAGTTCCATTCTACGGGCCCGATGGCAACATGTACGTGCAATGTGACGGCGTTGCCATGGGATCACCTTTGGGAGTGCTCTTCGCCAACTTTTATATGGGTCATATTGAAGAAGAGATATTCTGGCAGCAGCACCATCCAAAACCAGAAATCTACGCAAGATACGTGGACGATATCTTCATCAGTGGCAACACAGAAGAAGAAGTCGTGAACTTAATTTCCAAGTTCAAAACAAATTCCTGTCTCAACTTCACCCACGAGATAGAACAACACAGCAAGCTCCCTTTCCTCGACATTTTGGTCCGTCGTGAAGCCGCTTCCTTTTCTACGGAAGTTTATACCAAATCCACCAATCTCGGATTTTGCCTTAACGGTGCAAGCGAGTGTCCTGAGCGGTATCGACGCAGCGTCATCAACGCCTTCGTCAAAAGAGCCCTCACCCACTGCTCAACATGGACCGCCACCAACGCAGAGCTCAAGAGAATAACCCAGCTTCTCAGCAACAACAATTACCCCATCCAAGAAATAGATAGTGTTATCCGGCATCGACTGAACACCTTTATGCACCAACAAGAACAACAGACAGTTACACAAAACATAAAACTCTTTTACAGTGCTACTATGTCTTCAGCCTACAAGGATGACGAGAAAGCCATCAAAAATATAATTTATAAGAATGTCACACCCACCGACCCTTCTTCAAAAATCGACCTCGTCATCTACTACAAAACAAGAAGGACATCCAAGTTAGTTGTCAAGAATAGCTGCCTCCCTAAGACAAGTGAAATACAGGAGGTGAACGTCGTGTACCAACATACTTGCTCGAGTGGTGACTGCAGTCGCCTAAATTCTCGGTACATTGGCGTCACCACTACAACACTGTCTAAGAGAATTTCAGCACATCTGCAGGACGGCGCCATAAGAAGACACTACTTGTACGAGCATGGACTAACACTTAAGAGACACCATATGGAAGGCACCACCGCCATCATTGAAAGAAATAATGACACCAGAAGACTAAAGATGACAGAAGCGGTGCTAATTTACAATCAAAAACCCGCTATTAATATACAACAGCAACCTGAAACGTCATTACCAACGAGAAGACAGAGGATGCACCCCGCGCGCTGATTGGCGGGCGGACGTTTGGGCACTCCGCTCTCCGCCGATATATACCGCCACACGATCAAACCGCGTCATTCTCTGTCAACAATTCAACCAGACAACACCTCCTGAAGATGGCTAATTAGAGCCGAAAGACGTCTAGAGGAAAACACCATGGACTTCAGTATCCTACTCGGAAATCTGCATCCAGACGACCGCACATTAGTGCGTAACATAGAAAAGATATATATATATATATATATATATATATATATATATACATATACATATATATATATATGTATAATCCTCGGCTCGTCCACGTTTCAATTTCCAACGAATGCCTCCATCGAGCGATTCTTCAGTCTCGACTGCGATGGCATGGACTTAAAAGTGATTTGGGGTTGTAAGATATATATATATATATATATATATATCTATATATATATATATATATATATATATATATATATATATATATATATATATATTCAGTAATGCAGTCATGCAAAAGTTAAATATATTTCTAAATCTTGTTTCCCTATATCATTTTCTTTTATCTGATATCCATGTTGGTGAAAGGACAATGATGCAGTACTGAACATAAAATTGAGAATGTTGGTGAAATCTGGTGCAGCATTCTACATCAATTGTATCTTGTATTTCATTCTTTTTCATCTTACTATAACCTTTAAGAAAAAAAATCAATTTCATGAGTAAAAGCATGTAAAAAAAAAAGAAAAAAAAAAGGAAACCAAACATTGATAATAGTGACTAAGGTACAGCTTTTAAAAAGGAGGTGAATACCTTTCCATTTGACTAAATTGGGAGTATATGTAACGAAAGCACTTTAGTTCCCGAAACCTGTTAATGAATGACCCATACATGCCATAGCCATCTATTGGTAGATTCAGAAACAGGTAGTGTACATGTAGCAAAATTGGCATCGATAGATTAGGAATGTGAGTGAGGTCACTGATTTCTAGGAAAATTAGAGTTGATGTTTGAATGCGGAATAGAATGGAACACAGAAGGATAAAAAGCCCATCGGGTGTAGTTTTTTTCACAATCTCTTGCTTCTTCCTATCAAATTGCCAGAGGTGCTAATTAGAATATTTTCGAACATGAAAACTTTTGAGTAAATTTGATTTTTCTTTTAATTTAGTTTGAGTTGTTACACATTTCCACTCCATAAAGCCAATCTATCAATCAATCCGCTACCCCTAGTCTTTCTTGCAGAAGACCCACAGTCCCCAGGAAATCAGTAACGGCCGCCGAGTGAGACCAATCTAAAACAGGTTCTGCGTATGTCCTGGTGTGGCTGAATAGATAGGCCCCTGGCACACATAAATTGATTGCATTGGCTGGCTGATGTACATACCGATTCTAAAATAGCATTAACACTGTATATTTGAATATAAGAGCCACAAATACAAACTCAATCCATAACGAATAATTAATCAAATAATCATAGTGGTGTGTATAACTGAGCTGCATGTAGCCACTGAGGTAAAATTATATAAACAGTTATTGTTCAGTATGGAAACACTTTCTTTCAATCTGACAAAATAAGGTTGCCATGAAGAAATTAGAAAATTCAACTTGACTCACATGACAGAACTTCAGCATTGAATAGTTAGGTATAATTAGATATCTGCCATCAATCAACCTAAACCTGATACCCCGAGTAATCGTCCTAATCTGGTTGTGTGCAAAGTCATCACTGCGTCAGAAACTCTCCAAATGTAGAGGTTAGACATGTAGGTAGTTAAGTATTTTGATTTTACAATGGAAAGTTGTGGACACCTTGTTTGGTAGTATCAAATCATCATATGTTATCTAACATCCCAGTGGCGGATACCTAGTAAAACCCAAAGTTTATATGTATAACATTTGGACAGCCTAACTTATGTCAGATGGCTTTTTCTTTTTGACTAGGTCAGCCAAGATATTTTGTGACAGATCTGAGTCGCTGATGTGTAGACCTGCAAAGAAAGAAGGTGAGAAACAGGGACACAGGTAAAAAAGGAGCTACATAAAAACTAATTGATTTAGAATCAAAAGTAAGATTAAGACTTGAGTTTACATATTAAACCTACATTGTTCCTGATGTGTGAAACTGAAATAGTTCCAACCAGTGGGCTCAAATAGAAACAAACTATTTTTATCATTTATATGAAACGGAGTCAGTAGAACTGAGAATTGGTTTGATTGGATGATCGATTTTGTGGGTTTTAACTGGCCCGTACAAAGAAGGCATGGAAGTTGACATAACAGTTAAATATTTGATAAGTTGATCTTGCTCTTTCAATTAATGCTTAATTTTCTTACCAAACTCTCCATTAATTGATTCCAATAGAGTTTTGAATAAGTGACTTCATCATTGTATGGTTATGGGGAACCCTTTGTCTCACATTCTGAGTGATTTGTATATAGAATATTTTTAAAGTGAATTGTTATCTTGTATTCTCACTCGTAACGTCATTTGGTATAGATATGTTGATGACAACCTGTGTATTTAGCTGCTTAATCTTAACTTGGATAACGTTTTGATCAAATTAAACGATCCAGTAACCTCCACAAAATTTAAAAAAGAAATAGAATAAGATAACAAATTCCCCTTTCTAGATGTTACCATACACAGAAAAGACAGGTATTTTAGGTTTTTCGTAAGCCCACCAATGTTTGGTCATATGTTAATTTTTATTCTTCGCACCAACTTAATACTAAAGCTTCAGTTTTTCTTCCATGTTTCTCAGAGCATTTAGAGTCTGTGGTCTGGAATTGTTAAATGGAGAGATTTAAAGGATTTATGAAATTTGCATCAGATCTAGCATATCCAAACCATATCATAGTAAAACCACACAATAGGGCCAGGAAGTCTAATTATAGCACCACAAAAAAAATTCTTCCTGTAAAAAGAATTTGTTAGTTCTTCCTTTCCATGACAGTTGAGTGAGCCTTCCCCGTGTTCTTAGTGAATTTAATATCAACGTCGTGTGAACACTAACATCCAAGATTTCCTTATCAAAAAAATTCCCTGACAATTCTGCAGTATGTGTATACAGTATTCCTTACAAAAGCTGTAGTTCCTGTTACATCGGTCAAACTGGCAAGGAACTGAAATTTAGGTTGAGCCAGCACAACTATAGTAAACTGGCGAAGCATCAAATGGGCTTTTTGCCACATAAGAGACACCAACCACTTCATTGATTAGGACCATGCCTAAGAAATTGTTTCTTGTCGTTCCTCGTTAAATTTTTTATTAAATCTAGTCTTATTAAAAAGACGTATGATGAAAATCTTAACTTAAGTGTGGAGTTACACAAACTAGATAACTTTATCATTAACATGATAGTGGAACAATGTTGTGAAACTCCCCCATAAGTGTTTCTTGTGACTAATTATCACTTTTGTTATATGCTTACTATTTATTTTTTATTTGTCATTACAACCTTTTTTGATATTTTATGATTTTTTGCAGTGAAACTCCGCTATAAGGATTTTTTGTGACAAACTGTCACTTTTGTTATTTGTTTTCCTGTTTAAGTCATGCCACGGAGTGTGCCTTTATTGTTATAACCTTTCCTGTCTTCCTCTTATTACTATATTTATATCATCATCTATTGTATGTCTTTCTACTCTGAAGATGCCTTAATAGACGAAAATGCTCAGTATTCCGTTCTTTGATTTCCTTCGGTTTCTGCAAATATCCTTACTCATGGGTATAGTGTGATTATTGTTGCATATATATATATATATATATATATATATATATATATATATATATATATATATATATGTGTGTGTGTGTGTGTGTGTGTGTGTGTGTGTGTGTGTGTGTGTGTGTGTGTGTGTGTGTGTGTGTGTGTGTGTGTGTGTGTGTGTGTGTGTGTGTGTGTGTGTGTGTGTGTGTGTGTGTGTGTGTGTGTGTGTGTGTGTGTGTGTGTGTGTGTGTGTGTGTGTGTGTGTGTGTGTATTCAAAGGGGCTTCAAAAAGTTCGTGGAAAAAGGATAGTATGAAAAAATTGTTTCAGATATGATATTTATTTTCCATCATATGTTCCATTAAGGTCAACACACTTCTGCAAACGTTGATACCAGCCTTGTAAGTCCTTCTGAGTAGAACTGAGGATCATGTGATCTGAACCATGTCAGACCAGCTCCTTTTACATCTTCAACTGATGGAAAATTGGCACCTTTCCATTATTTTTTTTAAAGTTTGGAAACATAAAGATGTCGAATGGAGCTAAATCTGGGTTGTAAGGGGGATATAGGATGATTTCCCATCAAAATTCACGTAGCACAGCTCTTGTCTACCGAGCACCCCTGAGGGCCTGCATTGTCGTGGTGAAGAGGACGCGTTGATACAGGTTTCAAGGACGTTTTTCCGAGACTTTTTTGGACAGTTTTCTCAAAACGCATTCTTGATAAGTAGATTTAATTGTTTTCTTGTTCTCGAGGAAGTCAACCAGCAAAATCTCTTCTACATCCCAGAAGACAGTGGCCATGACCTTTCCTCTTGAACGCTCAGATTTTGCTTTGAGTGGTCCACTTTCACCCCGAGACCACCACTGCTTTGATTGAATTTTATCCTCGGCATCGTACTGGTAATGCCATGTTTCATCACCTGTCACAATTCTCAGCAGAAAAGCTTCAGAGTCTTAATCCCACTTGATAAAAATTTCAATTGAAAGATCTGCCCTTGTTTGTTGCTGATCTGGGCGCAACAACCTAGGGACCTATCGAGCGAAAAACTTGCTTGGCCCCAAGCTCTCTTGCCAGAATTGTGTGTGCAGAATCCACAGATAAATGGAGTGTATCTGCTACTGATTCACTATTTATTCGTCTATTCTTTTTAGTTATGTCGCGGTTAGCATCAATGTTTCTCTCACAAACTGACGTTGATGGCCTGCCAGTTCGGGGCTTATTTTCAATTTCGTTTCTTCCACTTCTGAACCGACTTATTCATTTGTAGGTTGTTGATTTCTTTAAGGCACTGTCACCATAAACTTGTTTCAGAGCGTCAATGATTTGCATATTCTCTCAACCGACTTTCACCATGAATTTAATGTTATTCCTGGCCTCGATTTTGGTGGATTCCGTGTTGCTTAAATGGTGTCACATTTATGGGTTCATGTTTGAACTTGTTATAGCATGTTGGTATAAGAATGTCCAGGTACGATAAAATCAAATTCCTTCCATATACTTTTTAGTTATTGACTTTTTCCATGAACTTTTGAAGCTTCCTCGTATATACATATATATATATATATATATATATATATATATATATATATATATACATATACATATATATACATACATATATATACATGTATATATATATATGTATATATATACATATATATATATATGTATATATATAAATATGTATATGTTGAGACATTCTGACTAGGTTGATGTAAGCGGAAGAGGAAACACAGGAGTCTTAGCCTTGCGTTTATTCCTGACTAGTTTCGCAGGTATGAAAAAGCATACCTGCGAAACTAGTCAGGAATAAACTCAAGACTAAGACTCCTGTGTTTCCTATTCCGCTTACATCAAATATGTATATATATGTATATATATACTTGTATACATATATACATATATATATACATAAATATATATATATATATATATATACAAATATATGTATATATATATATACATATATATATGTATATATATATATATATATATATATATATATATATATACATATCTACATGTATATAATAGTTGCATCAGAATCTCTATATGGCGGCAAATACAAAACCTATATTGGACAATATAGATGGAAAAAACAGAGTATTTTCAAGTTTTGTGCTTTAAAATTGAATAAATATATACAATTCCGTAGACTCATTCGAACACGATTCTTTCACTTCAGGACCCTAATATTATATACACATATGGCTGGTGTCCTAGGTGTCTGTTGACAGTGAGACAAAGAGCTTCCCAAATGAAATGGAAGGAAATAAAATAAAAGTTTATTAAGTTAAAAAAAAAATAGAAAATAATAGCAGTAGAATAACATAAGACATAATAAAACGAAATAAAACAAAATAAAATAGATTGAATTAGATAAATAGAATAACACAAGGTGGAATAAAATAAGATAATAAGAAAAATAATATAAAATAAAATAAAATAAAATAAAATATAAAAAGTAAAACAAAATTTAATAAAAATGAATAAGAAAATAAAATCAGGTAAAATAGAAAAGAATAAAACAAAAATTAAAAAAGAGAATAGAATAGAATAGAATAGAATAGAATAGAATAGAATAGAATAGAATAGAATAGAATAGAATAGAATAGAATAGAATAATATAGAATAGAAGAGAATAGAAAAGAACAGAATAGAAGAGAAGAGAATAGAAGAGAAGAGAAGAGAAGAGAAGAGAAGAGAAGAGAAGAGAAGAGAAGAGAAGAGAAGAGAAGAGAAGAGAAGAGAAGAGAAGACAAGAGAATAGAAGAGAAGAGAAGAGAAGAGAAGAGAAGAGAAGAGAAGAGAAGAGAAGAGAAGAGAAGAGAAGAGAAGAAAAGAGAAGAGATCAAAACAGAATAGAACAGCATGAAAGGGAATATACCGTATATATATATATATATATATACATACATATATACATACATATACATACATATATATATACATATACAAACATATATATCATATATATATATACAGGGTGCGGCAGGTATTTGAGAACGCATCTTCTAAGTGGTCTAGTAGTTTAGACACCATAGCTAACCATTCCTTTTCTTTTCCAGCTGAAAATGGCACAATCAAATATTACCCAAGAAATGAAAAGGCATGCAGTTATCGTCTCTATAGCAGCTGGGCATACTAATTCTGAAATTGCTGCCTTCCTTAATGTTGCCCGGTCCTTCGTTTATAAGGTCAGAAGGGAACTTGTGGATGCCAGAGGCAATGTGGCAAGTACATCGCAACGTAAACAACATTCCCGACGATCGTACAGCATCAGAACATCAGAATTCATAAATGCTATTCAATCGGCGATTGATGAAAGCCCTGGGAAGTCCATGAGGGCACTGGCCAAGAATTTTCAAGTTGATGAGGCGAGTTGTTCACGAAGATCTCTGGTATAGGTCGTATGTGATCCGAAGAGGACAGTTCATGTCACAGAAGACACGTGAGAACCGAGTCATCAGGGCCAGACGTCTTTTGAACAAGTTAAAACATCCAGAAGAACCAGGAATCCTTTGGTTCTTCTCTGATGAGAAGAACTTTGTTCAGGACCAGAAGGTGAATAGGAGGAACGATCGTTGGTTGTGTCAAACTGCAGGTGAAGTTCCAACGGTTATGCATACTAAATTTCCAGCATCAGTGATGGTTCTGGGTGTCGTGAGCAGTGAAGGCGATGTGATGCCTCCCTTTTTTTCCGCCAAGGACTTCGTGTCAATGCAGCTTCTTACACTGAAGTGTTGGAGACTGTTGTTGTCAATGCAGCTTCTTACACTGAAGTGTTGGAGACTGTTGTAAAGCTTTGGATGGATGGTGTAGCACGTGGCAGGCCGTACGTCTTCCAGCAAGACTCTGCTCCATCCCATACAGCTCACACAACCCAAGAATGGATGGCCACCAATTTTCATGACCACGTAACCCCCAACATGTGGCCCCCTAGCTCCCCTGATGTCAATCCTTTGGACAATTATGTTTGGGGCGTAGTTGAGAGGAAGTCTAATCGTAAACCTCACAACACTATAGCATCTCTCCAAGAAGCCATTGTCGCTGCAATGGCTAACATCCCCAAGAGTCAACTCATTGGTGATTGCCAACGATTTAGACGTCGCTTGGAAGATATCATTGACAAGGATGGAGGTTTCATTGAGTGAAACAGTGCATTTGCTTTATGTTAATGTATAGAATACAATAAATTATAATTTAAATATATACTAAAACGTTAATAAACCTCATTACAAACAATCTCCTTTGTTCTCAAATACCTGCCGCACCCTGTATATATATATATATATATATATATATATATATATATATATATATATATATATATATATTCATTATAAACCCACTGTCGGAGAAATAATATCGGAAGTACAGGAAAACTGTATATTTCGACTACTATCTGTAATCCTCTTCAGCAGAATAGTAGTCGAAACATACAGTTCACAAAGGATTACAAAGGCGGAGCATACCGACAGGAGACCTTTTGATCCATATCTAGGTCGGATGCAAAAAAAAATCATATTAATAATAAAATAATTAATAAAAACTATAATAATGTAAATAACCAATAGAATACATAAATAAATGCATAGGTATAGTTAAATAATAAATAAACAGGTAAATAGTAAATAATAATAAATTGACATATAACTAATAATAAATGAAAATCAGACAGACAAAAGATAACAAAACAAAAACAAATAATATAAGATAAATTATAATCATTACAGCCTCTTACTTAGGTATTTATCTAAATGATTCTTAAAGCTTCGAACTGAACTACATTGCACTATCTGTGCAGGAAGTTTATTCCATTCATTAACTACACGGTTGGCAAAGTTGTTTCTACCCACTTCCAAAATGAGTCTATTTCCGGACAGTTTGAGACCATTGTTTCTTGTCTGATTCTCATTCAATGTAAAAATTTGGTCACTTTTGATGTTGTCAATTCCCTTTAAAATCTTAAAGACCGGTATCAAGTCACCTCTGAGTCTACGCTTTTTTAGGGAAAACAGATTCATATGTTTTAGTCGATTTTCGTATGATTTATTTTTGATATTTGGAATCAGTTTTGTGGCTCGCCGTTGTGCTTTTTCCAGTCTGTCAATGTCTTTAATGAGATTCGGTGACCATACGGAAACAGCATATTCCAAATGTGGACAAACTAATGATTTATATAGCTTGTTAATGAGTGATGGACTTTTGAAATCAAAAGATCGCGCAATCAGTCCCAGAATCTTATTTGCTTTCTCAGAGGCTGAAATATACTGCTTGGATGATTTGAGGTCGTTACTGATAATTACGCAGAGTTCTTTTTCACTATTTACTTTTGTTAACGAATTTCCAAATAACTTGTAATCGTACTTACTCTTATTTTTACCTATGTGCATTACCTTGCATTTACTTGTGTTAAATTTCATTAGCCACTTTTCAGACCATTGCTGTAATTTATCTAAATCTTCTTGAATATCTAATTGGTTTGAGTGATCATTTGTCACTCCGCACAGTTTTGTATCATCAGCAAACTTGGAAACAGTAGATTTTAGTCCATGGTCTATATCATTTATATATACTATGAATAGAAGTGGCCTAAGAACGGAACCCTGAGGAACTCCACTTGTAACATTTTTCCATCCAGAAGTTTTTCCATTTAAAACAACTCTCTGTTTTCGACCATTCAACCAATTACTAGTCCATTTTAATAGGCTACCACTTATTCCGTGTAAAGCTAATTTAGTAATTAGTCTTTCGTGTGGGACGGTATCAAAAGCTTTTGCAAAGTCTAGATACATTAAATCTATATTGTTTCTTGTGTCATAATTCGAGATAACTGTGTTGTAGAATTCGAGTAAGTTAGTCACGCAAGAACGTTTCCGTCTGAAACCATGCTGGCTATCAGTTATCAAACGGTACTTTCTAAATGATGTTCGATAGCATCTCTGATGATAGTTTCCATTATTTTTCCTACGATTGAAGTCAAACTTATAGGCCTATAGTTATTTGGTTTCTTTTTGTCACCTTTTTTGAATATGGGAGTAACGTTAGCTAGCTTCCAATCCCTTGGGACATCTCCGGATATGATGAATTTCTTGAAAATAGTTTCTAATGGAACAACAATCTCATTTTTCATTTCCTTTAAGCCTCTTGGATGCCAACCGTCAGGCCCTGGTGTTTTATTAACTTTGAGTTTGTCTATATACCTTTTAATTTATAGTGAACATTTACAAATGTGTTATAACATACCAGTTTCCAATATATATATATATATATATATATATATATATATGTATATATATATATATATATTTATATATATATATTAACAACTACAATGCACTTTAATTCTAAGCCATCAACATCGGGAGACTCAATGGAGGCCACAACCAGAAATTTAAATGTGGTACTGCCGAAGACTCGAACTCGGCTATCACATGACAAGTGCGCAGTTGGTAAGTCAGTGCGTAGTTGTGTAAGTCACTGCTCACTTGTTATATGATAGCCGAGTTCGAGTCCTCGGCAGTACCACATTTAAATTTCTGGTTGTGGCCTCCATTGGGTCTCTCGATGTTAATGGCTTAGAATTAAAGTGCATTGTGGTTGTTAAAATGTATCTCTAATCACGGGGACCCATTCAGTGTTGTACATATATGTATGTATGCATGTATATATATATATATATACATATACATATATATATATGTATATATATACATATATATGTATAAATATATATATATATATATGCAAAATAACCACAGGAGAAAGGAAACTTGTAGACAGTAAGTACTTTCGTATATTACATCTTCAGACTCAGTCTGAAGATGTGATATACGAAAGTACTTATTGTCTACAAGTTTCCTTTCTCCTGTGGTTATTTTGCATTTTTGTATCACGGTGATGTGATTGCTTGCAATATATATATATATATATATATATATATATATATATATATATGTATGTGTATATATGTGTATGTATATATATATATATGTATATATATGTATATATATGTATATATATGTATGTGTGTATATATATATATATATATGTA
>NC_134810.1:5277864-5290364 GCF_046742065.1 Oratosquilla oratoria | reverse complement strand
TAACTGTTAGTTTTTATTTCCAAGCATGGACTCCTTCGGAAATATATATTCTCTACCTGCTTCAAAGAAGAAAATACTCAGAAGAATAGAAAGTCTAAGGAAGATCACCAATGAGTATGCCGTGATTTTTAATAGAATATATGTATATATATATATATATATATATATATATATATATATATATGTATGTATATATGTATATATATATATATATATATATAATAATAATAATAATAATAATAATAATAATAATAATAATAATAATAATAATAATAATAATAATAATAATAATAATAATAATAATAATAATAATAATAATAATAATAATAATAATAATAATAATAATAATAATAATAATAATAATAATAATAATAATAATAATAATGATAATGATAATTCCGACTGTCGTCCCCGGATCGACATCACCATCACTGGTAATTCTATTCAGATATGTGTATATATATATATATATATATATATATATATATATATATATATATATATATATATATCAAATCAAATCAGCCATCCTGAGTCCACTGCTGAACAAAGGCCTCCTTCATAGCATTCCATGATTCACACGACCGTGCCACCCTCTGCCACGTCACTCCCGCAAACCTCTCGATCTCGTCTCTCCACCTTCTGTCTGGTCTCCCTCTTCCACGCTTCTTATCTCGCTGCGTCCATTCAGTAACACACTTGCTCCATCGCTCATCAGTCGTTCGCACCAACTTACCTGCCCAATTCCACTTCCTCTCTTTTACTGCTTCCACAATATCTTTCACTCTAGTCTGCTCTCTCACCCAACTTACTCTCTTTCGGTCTCTCAGTGTTATTCCCATCATTGATCTCTCCATTCTCCTCTGTGCAGTCCTTAGCTTTGTTTCCATCGCCCTCGTCAGCTTCCAAGTCTCACATCCGTAGATTATTGCTGGTAGAATGCATTGGTTGTAAACTTTACGTTTCAAACATAAAAGTAGAGAGCCTCTCAGGATTTTACTATACTTACCAAACATTTTCCAACCAATTGTGATGCGTCTTTTTATCTCATTATCATGATCTTTCGTCACCTTCACCATCTGACCTAAATAATTATACTCTTCAACTTCCTCAAGACTCTCATCATCAATTACAATCTCTTTACTTTGAACTTTCGTGTTGAACATTACTTTGGTTTTACTCTTATTCATTTTTAAACCTACTTTGATACTTTCTTTGTTTAGATCGCTCAGCATATCTTGCAAGTCGTCTACTCTTTCTGAAATAAGAATGATGTCATCTGCAAATCTTGGGTGGTTCAAATATTCGCCATTAATCTTCAAACCTTTCTTTTCCCAACTCAACCTTCTGAAAATATCTTCTAAACAAGCTGTAAATAGTTTGGGTGAAATTGTATCGCCTTGTCGTACTCCTTTCTCGATTTTGATCTTTTCTGTGTCTTTATGTAGTCGAACTATAGCGGTACCTTTCGAATAAATCTTTTTTTTTAATCTTACGATCTGTTTGTTTGTACCTTGTTTGCGTAGCGAGTTTAGTATTGCTATTTGTTCTACTAAATCAAAGGCCTTCTCGTAATCTACAAAAGCTAAACACAGAGGTATATTATATTCTGTCGTTTTCTCGATTAGTTGGTTTATCGCCTGCAAATGGTCTAGAGTTGAATATCCGCTTCTAAAGCCTGCCTGTTCTCTCGGTTGGTTTCCATCAAAAACTTGACTCAGTCTATTTGTGAGGATCTTGGAGAATACTTTATATACGTTTGATAGCAAGCTAATAGGTCGATAGTTACTAAGGTCCTTCTGGTCTCCTTTTTTATGAAGCAAAATCACTATAGCATTGCACCACGCATCCGGAACGCTTTCTTGACGTAAGCACTGGGTGTACAACTCAGCTAATTTAATATGAACTAATTTACCAGCGTCTTTCAATAGATCTATTGATATACCATCTTCCCCAGGTGCTTTTCCTCTTTTCATAGTTTTTAGAGCAAATTCTACTTCTTCCTTTGTAATGTCTGGTACACTACTAACGTCTACACATGAATTTACTGACTCAACTACGGCCTTCGAAGAGTAAAGCTCTTGGTAAAATTCTTCTACTCTTTTTACCATTTTGTCTCTACATACAATTATTTCTCCATTTCTATCTTTCAAACATATCATTTGCTGTCTTCCTAAAGCATGTTTACGCTCGGTTATTTTAATATTTTTACCTTTCCGAATAGTTTCTTCTATTTCGTCCATGTTTCTCTTTCTTTTCTCTAATCTCTGCCTTTTGTTGATATGCTTGTTTAGTTCTACTCTTTGTATTTCGTCTCTACTGCTTTTAATCTGCATGTTCCTTTTTCTTTTAATTAGGTCATTTGTAGCTTTGAAGTATTTGTTTTCTCTAATGTTCTTTGTACTTCCTACTTTCTCTGCTGATTCCTTAATGATATTCACTAAATTCACATTGATATCTTCCACGCTGTCCTCGTTAGTTCTTAGAGCTTCGAATCTATTTTTAATTTCTAACTGAAATATCTTTTTATTATCCTTAACCTTTACAAGGCTTATTTTCCTTTTTAAAACTAGTTTATTTCTCTCGGCTCTGAAGTTGAATTTAGCTGTGCATCCTACCATTCTATGGTCACTCCCTATGTTGACTTTATCTATCACCGTAACATTGCTAACGCTTTTGCCCTCATCTCCTAATATGAAGTCTATTTCGTTCTTTGTTGTTCCATTTGGACTTCTCCACGTCCATTTACGACCTACACGCTTTTGAAAGAAAGTGTTCATTATCCCCATATTGTAGTTCTCTGCAAAATTGACTAACATCTCACCTCTGTCATTTCTTTCACCTACTCCAAACTTCCCAATGCACGTCTCATCTCCCATCTTCTTCCCTACTTTAGCATTAAAGTCTCCTATTACCAAAGTGTACTTACTTTTTTCTTGATCCATTACTTGACTTAAATCATCATAGAAGGACTCAATTTCCTCGTCTGAACTCTGTGAAGTTGGTGCATAGACCTGAACTATTTTTAGAGTGTACCTTTTACAAAGCCTAATCACAATCCAAGCTACCCTGTCCGATAAACTACTGAATTTGATTACGTTACCCGCAACCTCTCGGTTGATCAAGAATCCTACTCCACTAGATCTTTCTTTGTCCTTACCTCTATAGTAGAACAGGTGGTGACCATCTTGTAATTGTACCAGCTTTTCTTCCGTTCTTCGGACTTCGCTCAGTCCTACGATGTCCCATTTGATGTTGTCTAGTTCTTCCATTAAACTCTCCAGTCTGTGGTCTTCTGAGAGACTTCTTACGTTGTAAGTATAGATCTTCATTTTCTTCATGTTGTTTAATGTCCAAGACTTGGATCTGCTTGGACAGTGCTTACTCACATTCGGTGGCACACTGCCCGTAAGCACACGAGGCAATGCGGTTGGACCTTTAGGTGACGATGATCCAACAGGAACGCCCGGTTTTCTTTTGATTGTGCTATTCATATTCATGTTGGCTATGAAGGGGGGTTGACAGTAATCTCACCTCCTTGCCAACTGGTTTCTGGTGAGATATTTCTCTGGTGTCACCTTATTCATTATATTCGGTGAAGCCCTATTACTATAGGGTGCCCAATGGTCCACGCCGTCATTATGACGGTACCCCATATATCTATGAGGAATTTCCCTGTTTGCCATCAGGGACGTGTCAGTTAGCAGTGGGTCCTGCAACTGTGTGTTTGAGCTGCTCTTTGTCTGATCTTTCCTACAAAACCTGTTCGATATGGGTGACCCTGCAGAGATTTTCTCTCTATCGACATAGCTTTTGTAATTATAAAGATTCTTAAAGCCTATCCACCACGTCAAGGTGTCAACTCTTGGATAGGTAGATATATATATATGTATATATATATATATATATATATATATATATATATACATATATATATATACATATATATATGTATATATATATGTATATATATATACACACACACACACACACACACACACCACGGCTCGGTGGCGGATTCACGGCTCGGTGGCGGATTGGTAAAGCACTGGCCTCACAAGCCAGAGAACCGGAGTTCGATTCCCCGGCCGGGCGGAGATAAGTTGGGTTTGTCTCCTTTCACGTGTAACCCCTGTTCACCTAGCAGTGAGTAGGTACGGGACGTTAGTCAAGGAGTTGTGACCTTGCTGTCCCGGTGTGTGGTGTGTGAGTGGTCTCAGACCTACTTTATCTACTCGATTGATTGGTTGAGCACGACGGTTCTATTCAGAGGCCTGCATGTCCTACTCCTGGTAATCTCCAATCACTAAGTTACTCACTCGTATATCCCCTTGGGGTTATAAACCGCACTTTGGTTTTCTGTCTTTATTAGTTAAACACAAGTCTTTGTAAATTGTTAAATACAAGTTTTTCTAATAACTACGTACACATTGTAACAGCAAGAGATCACCGACTGTTCGCTCTTCGAGACAACCACGGACTTTTTGTTCCCCGGAAGTGATGAGGTCAGGACTTTGGTGAGGTCCTATACTCACTTATCAAATTTAATTGTTGTACGTGACACCATAAGCATGTAGCAACAGTATTATTCTGGGGTTACAAACTGTTATCTAATATAATTCTTGCACAAGTTATAATATATATATATATATATATATATATATATATATATATATATATATATATATATATATATATCCAGGGGGTGGCTGTTAATATGTGTGTTTCCGTGTGTTATGTGTGTGTCGTTTGATGGCATCCCTGTGTGCGTTCGCATGTGTGTTGCGCGCCAGTGGTGGTCGGTCGGACGTCAAAGTGCTGAGCTGTTAAAATGTCTACACAGCAATTGAACGGATGTGGACTGGCGCCAAGGAGTCGGGTGAGGTGAGTGTGGTATTGTTCACCATGGATATGGTGACGTATACATATCGCCCTCCCCCTGGGGTTAGGTGGCTCCCGGCACCTAATGTTACATGGTTAACAAAATATTGATACATATATATGGTTATATAGTTATATAGTCAGAGACACAAAATCTTGGGTGGATATATGTGGAGAAGGGGGGGGGTGATGTTGAGGTGATTGTGAGGACCCAAGAGGGCACTTTGAACTAGAAGGATGGGTATGCGATGTTGTGTCTCTGAATAGGAAATAAGGTTGTGTCTCACCAACATTACATATATTTTCAACTATCACATGAAAGTTTATACTACACTTCACATATCACCGTCGGGATTCACTTTTTCAAATGTCATATTGTTTTCATATGATACGTTACATATCACCGGAGTTATTCACATTTTCAAATATTGTGCTAGAGTTCATGTGGTATTTCACAATATATGTTTTCTGTAAGGTTCTTATCACGAGTTATTATGGTATTCAAGATATTGGATGAGACACAAGATCCAACTTAATCTAGGTTTACAATAATTTGGGAAAGGGAGGGTTAAAACTGTTTGAAGGTCTTATTTCATGCAAAAGAATTTCGTTAGTATCACTAATATAAAGAGGATGATTAAGATTGAGAGGGCAGTGGAGGCATAGGGTAGTATTTTGTAGTGTAGGTCTAAGGAATCCATGTCAAGAGTAGTTGATTTATTGAGGAGGCGTACCATGTCTATCTTACTTGGGAGGATGGTATCGGGGATCTTGGGGAGGGGTGGGAGTGTTAGTTGGGTTATGGGACCTAGATCGTGGGTCATGTTGAGAGTGCCTTGGTAGTGTACTTTGTTGGGGAGTAACATTGAGTCCATCATGTAGAAGTGGCAGGTGTCTGGTAGAGTGATAGGGCCGTTGATCCTATGATGGGAGGGTGGTTTGTGTAGGCATATCACTGACACTAATGTGGGGTGGGGAAGAAATATGAAGTGTTTATGTCCTACGTGGGTGTGGTGTATTTGAGTGTTGTCTGAAAAGCGAAAGTCACACGTCTCGGAAAAATTGACTTTGGGTGTTGTGAGTTCTGAGAGGCAAGGTTGGGATTTGGTTAATTGGAAATGGAAGGGGTAAGCTGGACAGATATGGAAGTTGGGTCGTGCTATCTTGCAAGTTGCCATGGTTTCCGGTGAGGTCAGTGAAATCCACTGGCCGTCTGTCGATTTTAGGATGGTGGAGGTTGGTAGGTTGAGGGTCATTGTGCGGTTTTGATAAGGGTAGGGGAAGGGATAAATTTCCCAAAGGGAGAATCTCTTGATCGGGTCCATAGGTATGTTGATAAGAATAAATTCTTGAAAGATAGTTGATGCTAGGATGGGGTAGTAGTGTTGTATTTCATTTTGGAGGAAGAAGGGGGTGAGTTTCAATGTATTTTGAGCTTGTCGTACTGTTTGACTAAGTTGGTTTGGAGTTATCATTTGAGAGTTGACTATACCTGCGTGGGCGTTCCAAATATCTCTCTGGATAAGATTACTGTGACTGGAACCTGTCTAGTTGTTTGTCTAGTTCATTTAGGTGGTGAAGGAAGAAGAGGGCTGTTTGGTAATTGGCAATCTTAGATAACTGGGAATTTGTGAATGCTGTGAGGTGATTGATCTTGTCAATGACCGAATTGATTGAGTTGGTGAGGAGATCGATGTTTTTAGAGTTTAGGTTTATGAGTTTACCTTGTTGGTATAGTACCTTTGTTATATTTCCTATGTGTGAGTGGACCGTTTGTAAGTCCTGTTCAGTTGCAGTCCCGAATAGGGATTTAGATATGATGCCCATGAAATCGAACAGGCCACGTTTGACTCTACTGTTCTTTGGGTCTTCGTTTTCTGGTTTGGGAAGGTGGTATATTGTGTATTTAATTGTGTTTATTTTTTCGTGTAGGGCGTTGACGTTGTGGTATAGTGTCATAGAGATTTCATGGTTTTGATGTGTGGTGTTGGGTATTTGGGTGGAGATTTGTTGCTCTATTTGTAATAATTTTTATTTTTATTTTTATGAGGGGTCTTATCAACAGTTCAGGTGAAATCCTTAGTTTTACCATTATGGAATCCTCTACGCATGCGGTGGTGCCGTGGCTGTTGACGATTGCTCCTGGTATCAAAATGGGGGTGGAGAGGGAGAGGTGGATGAGGTGAAGTAGTAGGAGTATTGTAGGCCTTCTTTGGATGAAGGTTATGTTTTAGTGAATGAGGATATGTCTATCTGACTCTCGCTAAGGTTATATTGGTCTGAAGGAAGTGGAGAAGTTTTGATAGATATGCGGAAGGGAGTTCTTATTGTAAATTGGCCATTTTAACCTCCACTGAGGAATGCATGACGTCCTGCATCTTCAGGGGCGAGAGCTAGAGTGCATGTTTAGTTGCGTCGACGCAGAGTCATGGGATGGTTCTTGCGCTTGGGTGAGTTATGCGTGAGTGGGGTGGGGTTGGGTCGAGGTTGAGTTTAACTTTTCTCAATTTCTCTCCGTGTATGGTTACGGTTGTGTGATCGGAAGGATCTATTAGTAGGAAAACATTGTTGGGGAGTGAGCTTGTGACTGTGAAGGGGCCTAAGAACTTGGGCTTGAGTTTGTTAGTTCTATTTGAGTCTTTGACCATGACTGTGTCTCCAAGTGTTATGTTAAGTGGAGATGATCGTTTGTGTTGTTTTGTTTTTGTTCTTTCTTGAGCTACTTTGAGGTTTTCTCTGACTTGTTTGTATATGGTTTGCATGCCTCGTTTTAGGCATTGGGTAAGGTTATCTAGATTGTATAAGGGGGGTGGGTGAAGATTTGGTAGGGTAGGCGCATTCTTTGGCCAAAAATGATCTCATGGGGGGACATCTTTGTTGCGGAGTTGACTGTGCTGTTGATACTGGCTTGTACCTGTGGTAGCCAATCTTCCCAACTGTCCGTAAGATCGTTGGCCAAAGGTCTGAGGATTTCAAGCACTTTTCTGTTTGTTCGTTCCACAAGTCCATTCCCTTGTGGATGGTAGGCAGTGGCGAAGGTTTGATTTATGTTATATAAATGTGCTAATTCGCGCATTACCTGGTTCTTGAACTCTGAACTGTTGTCAGACAGCATTCGCCTGGGGATGTTGTATCTACAGAATATGTTGTTAACCAATGCTTTGGCCACAGTCTCTGCTGTTTTGTCTTGTAAGGGGACTAGGATGGTGTATTTTGACAGATAGTCAACTGCCGTGAGTACATAATTTGAACCTTGATGGCTCGTTGGCATTTTTAGTAGATCAATGCCAAGTGTTTCCCATGGTTCCGCAGGGAGTGGAATGTCTTTGATATTGAGTTGTTTTGGGTCAGGTCCTCTGAATTGGTTGCAAGTTACACATGAGTCTATGTGTGTGGTTATATCTTTTTTCATGTTGATCCAGTAAAAGGAATGCCTAGCAGTATTCAGTGTCTTATCTCTGCCTGAGTGGCCTCCCATTGCACTGTCGTGCAATATGTGTAGGACCTTGGGAACCAGGACTCTGGGAACGACAGTTATTTCCTTGTCGGCAATGGTTCTCCTTATGATTCCGTCGACCAGTTTGAGTTCCTCTATAGGGACAGGTGGTCGGGACTGTAAGGGGGTCCTTGAAAGGAGATGTTGTTTTATTGGAGACCATGTTGGGTCTTTGTCAGTTTCATCTCTAAGTTCTTGCATAGGAATGCATGTTGTTTGTGTTAGTGTTGAGATGTGAGTTTGTCTGCTTAATGAGTCAGCTACTATGTTAGCTTTTCCAGCTAGATATATGATCTTGGGATCGTAGTCCAGTAAAGTGGTTTTCCACCTAGCAATTCTGCCATGTAAGTCTTTAGAATTAAAGAGGTAGACTAGGGGTTGGTGGTCAGTATAAATTGTGATCCTGTACCCTAATATGAGGTATTTGAAATGCTTCAAACCCCATATCAATGCCAGGCTTTCTTTGTGTGTAGTTGAATAGTTACTTTCAGGCTTATTTAGTACTCTACTTGCGTAGGCTATGGGGTGCTCTTTGCCATTTTCATCCTTCTGTTGTAGGACTGCGCCTATTCCTTTAGAGGAGGCGTCGGTGTAAAGAAAGAATTCTTTCTTCATGTCAGGGAAGGCTAGGACAGGGGCTGTGGTAAGAGCATGTTTAAGGGTGTCAAAACTTTGCTGTTCCGTTTCAGACCACTTAAATGTTTCGCCTTTCCTTGTGAATTTGGTTAGAGGGGATGCAATTTCTGCAAAATTTCTAATGAAGTGTCTATAGTATGATGCTAGTCCTACGAAACTTCTAGTTTCATCTGCGTTTCTGGGGGTTGGGAAATTGTTTATGGTATCTATCTTATCTGTGGTGGTATGGATGTCTTGGCTATCTACCTTATGGCCTAGGAAGGTGAGTTCCGTCTGTAGGAATTTACACTTTCCTAGTTGGATTTTCAATCCGGTGTTTTTGAGCCTTTTTAGGACAACCTCTAGTGTGTGAAGGTGGTCAGTTTGTGTGGGACTATAGATGATGAGGTCGTCTAAGTAGACGAATAATGAGATTCCTATTATATCGCTGAAAATGCGGGTCATCAACCTTTGTTGGGTTGAGGGGGCATTCTTAAGGCCAAAGGGCATACGCTCAAAGTGGAAATATCCCTTATCAGTGGAGAATGCAGTTACGGGTTTAGATTCATCCGTGAGCTCGACCTGCCAGAAGGCTGACTTAAGGTCTATTGTGGAAAATATGGAGTTCCCGATTCCTATATTCTGTAAGACATCTTGCATGGCGGGGAGGGGGTGTGGGTCAGATTGAGTTAGGGGATTTACTTTCCTAAAGTCAACAACAGGGCGTAAAGTTCCGTCTTTCTTTGGGACTAGGAAGAGGGGACTGTTCCACGGACTTTCTGAGTGGGAAATTACGCCTTGGTGTAACATCTCGTGCACACTGTTGTCGACTTGTGTTTTCCTACTGTGGGGTATGCGGTAAGCGGGGGTGTATGAGGGAATTTGGATGTGATGTTTGATTATATCACATTTGCCTAATGGTTCGCCTTCTAAGGCGATGGCCGATCTATTCCTTTGTAGGAGGGTCAGTAGCTTGTCACATATCTCTCCGTTGGCTGATGTGATTTGGTTGGGGTGGATAGGGGTGAGGGTTTGTGGTGGTCTTACAGTGTTGATGTGTTGTGGGAGTGGTTCCTGGATTGGGGAATTATGGAGATGGACTGAACAAATGTTTGTGTTCTTTCTGATTTTGTGGTGTTGATCGGAGAGATTTGTTAACATAGCTAGGGTGTGTTTATTTTCTGATACTATATCCCAAGAGGACTCCAAGGTTATGTTGTTAAGTCTGGACGTGTCTGGGTCAATTATGACGTCCTGATATCCGATTGCTCCGGGTATATATAGTGGGACTATATAGAATGTCTAGGAGGTATGATGACTGTGTTAGACAACAGTGCCTTTGAGGTGACATAAGGAGGTGGGCGGAAAGAGTAACTCTTAGTGGGATTTGGGTTATTTAAGCCAGACAGACATGAAAGGGGTTGTGTGTCTAGGTCGGGTGCTTCAGGGATTTTGGAGATGTCATTTATGTCTTGGAAGGAGATTTTGTTGGTATCTAAATTAATTATTGTCTTCCAGTTCTTGTTGATCGAGACTCCATTCATCAGCTAAGTGGAAGGATGTGAGACCTACTTGGGAATTGTTTACCTCTATGCTTAGATCAATCATATCATGAAGTGATATGGTAGATCCTTCTATCAATAGACCTTCCGTATTTGAATACTGGATTTGGGGTGGGTCATTTAGTGCTTCGTAGAGAGCTCTGGGGATGAGGTTCAGGTTTGTTCCTGTATCAACCATCATGTCAACAGTAATTTGATCTAATGTCACCTTTAGGGTGATATAGTTGTGTGGTGTGTCGGACGTTCCTATGGTGGTCTGGTGCGTGAGGCTGGTGCACGTTCCCCCAATCGGTGTTGAGTTGTATGTGTTGTGTGGGAGGAGGGTGTTTGTCGAGGTGCTGTAACTTGTTTGTTTGTTCTCTGATGAGGTTGTGGTTGTGCTTGCATTTGTTGTTTCTGTATGCAGTCTCTGGTGTTGTGACTTGTTGAAAGATGGTAGGAACACCAGTTAGATGGTTGCGCTGTAATGGAGCTAGGGGGCTGGTGTGACTGAAGGCTATTTAGTCTAGCAAAATGGTGCTGGTCAGAGAGGGAGATGTTGCAAGCGTTGGTTATGTCTAATATGTATGTGTAAGCTAATGGGTTTCTAGTGTTTAAATCCCTTTTTGTGGCTTCTCTTTGACACTTTGGTGTGAGTTGGGAAAGATAAAGGCCTATCTTCAGGAATGTGTAAAAGTTTTCTAATGTCAATGCCTTTTTTCCTGTAGTGGTTGTATGGATTCAAGGGCTGTTATTTTCTAGATTTTCCCTAATTTCCTTAATTGCGTTAGCCACATTATCCTTGATATTAGTCTGTTTTTGAGTTCTAGTATTATTTAGACATGTGAGGAGAAAGTTAATGGTGTTTGCTTGTTTGCTCTGAAAGACATTTAACAGATGTTGCTTATAATCGCTATATGTGATCCCTGTGGCTATCAGATTGTCTAGCATCCGAGCGGTAGATCGGTGCTCATCTGATGCTTCTATTTTTGGCGGCATAGATTTATCTTATCTAAGTCAGAGTAATTTGGATTTTTAGAAAAGAAAAGGTCACATGCCGTTAGGAAGTCAGTGATGGAGAGTCTGCTAGCTTGAGAGAAGGTTGGGATTTCGGTTAGAGGGGTAATGGTTCGGTAATTATTGATTACTGTAGGTTGGAGTTGTGGTTGAGGATGTTGCGATGGGTTTGGGGCAAGGTTAGGTGGTGGGTAGGGATGTGAGGTGAAGCCAGGTTGACTTGATGGTAAGTTGGGAGAAGGGAAGGCTAAGTTTTTGTATGCATGGGTTGTGGGGTTCAGGGATTGTTGTTGGGGGTTCACATAAGGAGGAATTTGGGGTTGCAGTGAGGTGTGGGGGGGTCGTTGTTGAGGGTCTAGTTGAGGGGGAATTTGGGGTTGTGATGGGGTGTGGGGGGTTGTTGTTGAGGATCTAGTTGAGGGGGAATTTGGGGTTGCGATGAGGTGTGGGGGGTCGTTGTTGAGAGTCTAGTTGAGGGGTAACTTTAAGTTTTGGTGTGGAGTGGGGGAGGGGGTTGGGCAAGTGTTGTAGTTGGGTCGGGTTAAAAGGGTCTTCCCGTGAGTGGTCATGGTGAAGGGGTATGTTGTCATAGTATTCCTCATGAAGTTTTTGAGAATCTGCCTTAGTCGTGGCATGGTCTGAGTCATGAGAGGGTTTTTCTTCTTTAGATGCGGAAAGAAATCCTTCAAGTAAATTTCTGACCTTGGCTCTCGTACCTGTAGCCATGTTAGTGTCTAACTAGAGATGCATGTATCACTTAACAGGTATAGAAAGTAGTTAGGTGAGATGGGAGGTCTAAGTTGAAATAGTTAAATTAGAAATATTTGGTATACATTACCTAAGGGGTAGTATGTTATGGTTAGATAAGAGGGGGGGTATAGGGCGTCAATGGGTATACAATGGTATAATTATAACAAATAGGTTACATTGGTAAAAATATATAAGTTATA
>NC_134810.1:5242864-5272864 GCF_046742065.1 Oratosquilla oratoria | reverse complement strand
ATCTATGGCTATTTCCATGTCTGGTTCTTCTCTGAATAGAATTCATCGGTTCCAGAGGAAAAATAAATGACGCATGACATCGGTCTAAAGAGATTAATGTATGCTTTCATTAGCTTCAGTCCGGCTTTGGCTCTCATAAGCAAACAGAAAACTCTCTCTCTCTCTCTCTCTCTCTCTCTCTCTCTCTCTCTCTCTCTCTCTCTCTCTCTCTCTCTCTCTCTCTCTCTCTCTTTCTTTCTTTCTGTGTGTTTGTGCACATGAGACGCCAACACGTACTCACAAACGCAATGTATATATATATATATATATATATACATATATATGTGTGTGTTTGTGTGTGTGTGTGTGTGTGTGTGTGTGTGTGTGTATGTGTGTGTTTGTGTGTGTGTGTGTGTGTGTGTGTGTGTGTGTGTATGTGTGTACATATATATATATATATATATATGTATATGTATGTGTGTGTGTATGTGTATGTGTATGTGTATGTGTATGTGTATGTGTATATCTATATGTATATGTATATGTATATGCATATGCATATGCATATGTATATGCATATGTATATGTATATGTATATGTATATTTATATGTATATGCATACGCATATGCATATGCATATGCATATTCATGTGTATGTGTATGTGTATGTGTATGTGTATGTGTATATGTATATGTATATGTATATGTATATGTATATGTATATGTATTTGTATATGTATATGTATATTGTATGTATAAATGGGCAGGAGATTTTCTCTTAAACAAGTAGAGTCAAATGTGATTGCTAGTTCTGCTTTTTGTATTTTTAAGACATTCTCTTTGTGTCTTAAGGTGGTCTTTTTGTCTATATTGAGATCTGAGATGATTTCTCCGTAGGAGGTTATCTGTGCTGCCAAATCGCGATTTCGAGTCTCTTGACTCTTCTTCAGTGGCTTAGTATAGCGTCTGTCTCTACATCAGAGTTGCTACTGAACTGAAAATGCCAGATGATGGTATTTAAGGGCTAGTTGTGTTGTTTACTAATTCTTGGTGTTGATTGGTTCGTCCGATCGGGTGATCTCTCCATGTGCTCGTGCTGGTTTTGTCCGGCAACAGAGTTTCTCCTTATGCTCGGTAGCGCTAACAGGTTGGACATTTGAGTGTTCAAACTAGGGTTCATATCCTTGATTAATAGCGCTTCTAAGATGGGGAGGCGACGGATATCTTGGCATGTCGTTATGATGTTCGTGTTTTTCACCACTATTTCTCTTGTGATGGTTGTTTGATGTTCCTGTCTTAAATGTTTTTGGGGGGCTCTAGATGCGAGATGGTAAGTTATGCGTCTGCTTAGCTTAGTCGTAGTCATGCCGATATAGGTAGAAAGTGTATGGGAATGGGATTATATTCTAGCCTATGAATCTCTCTTGTGGGTCGAGGGGGATGTGTGCGTAGATTGCATATGTGCCTCGCGTTGTTTCAATGAGAGGGTAATATAGGTCTAGTTGTTCGGAGGGGAAGATGCTTTTAGGTGAAGGCTTCTTAAGGCAATGGAGAGAACAATTTTTAGTTTGCTTACGGGGGAGGAGGTTTGGGGTGGCCTTGTTGGCGGCTGCGTTGACAAGGTCGAGTATAAGTATATGGTAGTAGTGTCCGACTATATCTATGTGGTTACTTAATTCCTTTATTTGTTCTAAGTAGTATATGAACATTTCCAGTTCGTGGAGATAAGCAGACTGAGTAAGGGAATATTCGTGAAGTTTGAAGAAACTGTCAAATAGAATGTTAATTGAGCCTGCTAAGTGCTGTGAGTTTTGAGAGTTTATTAGAACAAGTTTTCCCATCTTATTAAGTTTGGAGGCCTTTTTGTCTATGGTGAGGTGAACATTGGTTATGTCATCTTCAATGGCAATGCCAAATAGGGATTTAAAAAGAAGCCCATGAAATTCATATGTCCTCCTTTATGTCTGAAGGAGGCATGGTGGAGTTCTGAGTTCTGATTTTATATCATGTCACTTCGTTCAATTATGGAGAGTTGGAGGAGTAGTGTGTTTAGTTTGTCGGAGATTAAGTAGAACATGTTCTCTCTTGATTTTGAGGAGTTAGTCTTGAGATTAGGGTGTTTGAAGGTGGTATGGAAGTGATATGTTACTGTCTTCGTAAGTTGACGTATTAACTCTAGGTCTGAGTGTAGTTTCGCAATGTCGAACTCTATTTTTACTGTAATTGTGTCGCTGATGACCATTACCTGTCCTGCTGGAGCGACTATTGCTCATGGGATCATCCTCGATCGGTTAGTGCCGGAGAAGGCTGCGACGAAGCATACTAGGATGAAAGGTAGGAGTGTCCTGGAAGATGGGGAGTGTGGTTAGGTATCTTATCTCTGGGTGTGTTTTTTTTTAATATTTCTTGTTATGAGTATGATTTCGGTATGATTCTGCCAGGTGAACACGATCCTGAAGGGTGTGAAGAGAGATTATACAGTTGGGGAAAAGTTTGATGGATAGGGATCGTGATCACTTCCCACTCAGGTGAGCATGACGTCCTGCCCACTAACGGTGGAGAATCTGGATTGGTATAGAGAGCTGGCGCTTGGAGCGTAGTGTCATGTGAAAGGTAGGGGATTGAGGCTTCGTGGTTGTGGGTGGAGGTTGGTTTGGTAGGAAACCGTGTCTATCTAGGAAGGACTTTACGTCGAATATTGATTTGATTGGTTTCAGTTTTTCTCCATATCCTCTGACGAGGGTGTCGTCTGACTGGTCAATAAGGTGGTAGTTGTTATTGCTTAGCGTTCCTGCTACTATCAGTGGGCCGAAGAATTTTGGTTTAAGTTGGTTAGATCTGTTGTGGTATTTAAGCATGGCAACATCACCTGGGGTGAGAGATAAGGATCGAGAGTGTTTTTGTTGTTTGGTTTTGATTTTTTTATTCTCTTGTTCAAGGTTCTTTTTTACTTCTTTGTGGATCAAGTGCATGGCGAGTTCTACGCGTTTTGAGTAATCTTCTATGGTGTAAAGGGGGGAGGGTTTTTTCCAGTATGTCATAAGGCATACAGCAGGGTTACCGAAGAGTACAAAGTAGGAAGAGTTCTTCGTTACTGAGTTTATAGGGCCATTCATACTGCCCTGTACTTATGGGAGCCAATCTCCACATGTGTCGCAAAGTCATTCTTGCAGGAGGCGGAGGACTTCGAGGATTTTTCTGTTTGTTCTCTCTACTAGTCCGTTTCCTTGTGGGTGGTACGCTGTGGCGTATAGCCTGTTGATGTGGTATAATTTGGCTATGTTTTGGAGGACTTCGTTCTTGAACTTGGATCCGTTATCCGAAAGGATTTGACGAGGAATGTTATACTTACAGAGCACATGGTCGACTTAGGCTTGAGCTACTGTTTCCACCGATTTGTCTGGTATCGTATACTTTGAAAAATAATTTACTGCGGTAAGGACGCATTGAAAATCTTAGCGGCTTGGGGGTACTTTTAAAATATCAATGCTCATACTATCCCATGGTTCTTAGGGGATGGGTACTTCTTCGATTTAGAGTTGTTTCGGTCTGGTCCACAAAGCTGGTTACAGGTGGTGCAGTGTTCAATATGACGGTTGATGTTGGTGGCCATCTCGAGCCAGTAGTACGCCCATCTGGTGTTTGCAAGGTATTTTCCCTTGCCTGGGTGGCCTGCAAAAGGGCTATTGTGTAAAATTAGGAGGATTCTTGGAATCAGTGAGTTTGGGATTACTGTTTGGGTTGGAGAAGTAGTGCCTCTTTTAAGAATTCCATTCTTTAGATGTAATTCTCGGAGGAGTACAGGGGACGGGAGTTTGTAGGGTGGCTCCCGTTTCTAGGTGGAGAATTACCTGTGACCATTTTGGGTCTTTTCTCTATTCTTCTCGGAGTTCCTGGGGGGAAATACAATTGGTGGTTAGGGCTGTTGCAATCAGGGGTTTCGGATAAGTGCGTCTGTTACGACGTTTGCTTTTCCTTTCATGTAGGTAATTTTTAGTTTGAATTCTAAAATGGTTATATGCCATCTTCCTATCTTACCTTGTAAGGTTTTTCCTTTGAAATTTTCTGTTAAAGGTTGGTGGTCTGTCATAACTGTAATTCTGTGACCCAGGATGAGTTCCCTGAAATGTTTAAGAGCCCAGACTACTGCTAGAGCTTCTAAGTGGGTGGTGGATTAGTTACGCTCTGCAGGGTTCAGTACGCGCCTTGCGCACGCTATCGCTCTATCTTTACATTTTAGTCTATTTGATGTAGGACTGCACTTATTCCAATGGTGGATGCATCCGTGAACAGAAAGAATTCCTTTCTAAAGTTCGGGAAGGCGAGTATGGGTGCCCTGTATAGTGCTTTCTTTATTTTCTGGAAGCATTCTTGTTCTTTAGAGTCACATTTGAAAGGTATGTTCTTACGTGTAAATTTGGTAAGTGGAACAGCTAAATCAGCATTTTTTTTTTTTTTTTTATAAAATGTCTATAATAGAAAGCCATGCAAACAAAAGAGTGAAGTTTATTCTCGTCCTTTGGGGTGAGGAATTCAGCAAAGGTTCTGATTTTGCTTGGGTCTGTGTGGATTCCATCTTTGTTTACTGTATGGCCAAGAAAGGTGGTTTCTTTTTCTAGGAATGAGCACTTGTTAAGTTGGATTTTGAAGACAGCTTCTTTGATGGTTCGTAAGACGTACCCAAGGGTGTCAAGGTCTTCTACAGTATGAGAGAATATTATTAGTTCGTGTAGATAGACGAAAATGGATTTGCCTAGTTTGTCTTTGAAAAGAATATTCACGAGTCTTTGCAGTGTACTAGGGCCATTCTTTAGTCCGAAGGGCATTCGATTAAATTCGAAATTATCTTTGGCAGTACTGAAGGCTGTGACTTCTTTTGACTCTTCTTCTAGCTCAATTGGTTCATTGGTTCTGGCTTGCTGGAAATCTATAGCTGTGTTGAGAAAGAGGGGGAGTGGGTGGTGTGGTGTTGTCTGATTTGGCATGTGTGCCTGGGTGGGGAAAGGTGTCGTAATTTTGATGGTATTGCCTGATGTCGAGTCAGGGAGTTGTGGAGGCATCCTGAGTCTTGGTGAGGTCAGCAGATGCTAAGTTGAGCAAGCTTGGTTGCAGGCAGGATGTTGTGACACTCCGGTAGGTTGGTGTGTGAGTGTGTGTGTGTGTGTGTGGGGGGGGGATAGTGGTGGATACTGAGGGTGTTCACCCGGGTGCCTAGAAGCGTTGGGATAGGTGAGGGGGGGGGGAGGGATTTCTATGTCAACTAACCTGAGCATATCGGAGTTTGTATATATACATATATATATATATATATATATATATATATATATATATATATATATATTATCAGAATTTTTTCAAAACACTGGACTCAGAGTAACAGAATTTATTACCGACGTTTCGAACCCTGTCCGGGGTTCGGCCTCAGGGTTATACATTGTAAGCAAAAGGAGGGGGAGGGGGATTGCTTCCTCAACTTCTTGAATGGGAGGAACGAAGCCATCCAGTTCGAAATGGAGAGGGAAGTGGAAGGACAGTTGCTGTTCCTGGACGTCTTGGTAGCAAGATGTGGGCACAGTATGACTACGGGTGTGTATAGAAAGGACACTCATACGGACAGGCTCTTGGATTATGAGAGTTGCCACCCGGTAGAGCACAAGAAGAGTGTGCTCAAGACGTTGTGGTCAGGAGCGGGGAATTTGTGCTCGACTGAGGGAAACTTGAAAGAAGAGAGGAAACACCTGGAGAAGGTATTTGCGGACAGCGGGTACCCCAAATCGGTCATTAGAAGATGGACCACAGCGCAGGGAAGAAAAACTACAGCGGACACGAGACAGGTGGCAACTAGAAGGATTACCTTACCATATGTGAAAGAGGCATCTGAGGTGGCTGCTAGATTATTGAGGACGCGCGGTGTTGAGGTAGCTCACAAGCCCGCCAATACGCTACATGGTGTTCTGGCTAAGGTAAAAGACACGGAGGAGAAAGAGAACAAGACGGGAGCTGTATATGATATTGGTTGCGGCAACTGTGGTACTCGCTACATAGGAGAGATGAGTAAGAAATTATCGACAAGAGTTAAAGAACATCAACGAGCTGTAAATCGTAAAGATGGCAGTTCGGCGATATTCAGGCACTGCCAGGAGGAGCAGCACGAGATGGATTGGGACAATGTTGGTGTGATATACAGAAACAACAAGAAAGGAGAGAGGTTATTTTTGGAAGCTTGGGCGAGTGACAGCAACAGCGTCAACAGATGCATCAATCTAAATCCAATTTACAAGGGAGCGAAGGACAGGCAGGACAGAAGGAGCAGCGATCGGAGACCAGTGTAGTGCTTTTATGTCGGGACTGTGATGTTTGGCATTCTTGTGCCTTTTGCTCTTTTTATTTTTGGTAGTCCCATTGTGATGATACTTTATATAACTTTGTTATCATTTTTCTTTTTCTTTTATCGTTCAGAATTTGTTTTGTTTTGTTTCGCTGCTATTGAGTTCATTATCATTTTGTCGGGTTTGTCATTTATAGTTTTTGCCCCCCCCCCTTTTTTTTTATTTCAGCGGACACTTTATACATTTTATAATTTCTTTATGTCATTCAGTTTTGGTTTTGGTGTTGTTTGATAATTTTGTTTTGTACTGATAAGGGAGCTAAGCACAAGCAGGACAAAAAGAGCGGCGATAGGCGACCCGTGTGGTGCTTTTGGGTCCGGACTGTGATTTTTTTATATTTTTCATTATGTCGGTTTTGCCACTATTTGCTTTTTTGTCCCTTCCTTTTTATTTCAGTGGACACTTTGTGCAAACTTTATAATTAAATTTCTTTTTGTCATTTAGTGTTGGTTTTTGTTTTTGCTTTTGTTTTGTTTTATAGTTTGATTTGTACTGATAAGGACATACAGGACAGTTAGAGTGGTGACTGACGACCCATGTAGTGCTTTTATGTCTGGTCTGTGACATTTTATATTTTTCTTTTGGCTCTTTTTATCTTTTTTCCGGTGGTTCCATTTGTTGACATTTGCCTAGTTTATTTAATTTTGTTATCCTTTGTCCATGTTGAGGAGTTTTACTACTCTGTTAAAAAATGCAACTCTGTTCAATCCGGTGGGACCTGTCCCAGAGAACATCGGTACACTATATAACTGAATCCTTTTGCTTACAATGTATAACCCTGAGGACGAACCCCGGACAGGGTTCGAAACGTCGGTAATAAATTCTGTTACTTTGAGTCCAGTGTTTTGAAAAAATTTCCTATAACATGGCTCCTGGACTCCAGCTCTTTACGAACACACATATATATATATATATATATATATATATATATATATGTATATATATATATATATATATATACATATAGTGATTGGCTAAGAATTCCAATCCTAAAATGCCATCATATTCAACGGTCTATTTTTCGACTACTTAGATGGTAGTGGCTGGGAATTGGTTGTTAACAATGGTTATTGGGGGTTTATAGTTGAGGTGAAGTTTAGGTGCGTACCATTCATCATGGTTCCCGTAAGTTGTGGTCTGTCGGTAGGGTAGGAGTTACCTAATTGTACACATATGCATTGTTAAAGTATGTTTATCTTTGTGCCCATGTCTATTGGGAATATACATGGGACATTTCCTATTATGCTCATGAAACATTGGGCTTCTGGTTCATATAGGGGTGATTTTATATTCTAATCTTGTGGAAAGCTTGTATAGATTCCCCCAACTGTATGTTGTATGTGTGTGTGTTACGTGGGTGGGGGGATGTTTGATTGGTGATTCCTATTGAAGGTTGTGGGGCGTTCCTGTTGGGGGTTGTTCGGTTGTGGTCATAATGTTAGGTTTTGGGCTCGGCACTCGTTTTCGGAGTGGGAGTATGTGTTATGGACCGAGCATTGTTTGTTCTGGTTGTGATGGGTAGTTTTGGGGATAGATTGGCGGTTCTGTTGGTGGGAGTTTCTATATGAATGGCTATAGGAGTTATGTAGAGTACAGTATGTATGACTTTGATTGTTTGGGGATCTTTGGGGTCTTGTCTATCTATTACCCATGTTAGCTGAGTGGTTGTAGGGTCGTTGGGCTTTGCATTCAGCGTCTGAATGAGATGCTGTGTTATGAAGGGAACACATTGTACTTTGACTAGGGCGTTGTCTGCAGTCCCATGTGTTGTGTAAATTGGATTTGTGGATATCGCACCAAGTGATGCCAAGGTTGTTATTTATAGGTGCTCTTAGGTTGCGGGGGTTAGGGTGGCTTGGAGTGTTGTTTATGGAAGATATTGTGTTTATTCTGGCTGGTTGAGCATTGCTGAATCTATCAATTCCACATTTGTTTGTTATGGTAAGGATATATTTGGATGGGGAGGTGTCATTTATGTCAATGTCAACTTGCTGGTCCTCTCTCTCTCTCACTTGATGGGGAGGGCCATGAAAAACATGGCAAGCTCAAAGAAATTTGCTACATCTTCTTTGACATAGTTCACACCGTGGTTATTCTGTGAGACCTACTGGGAGAGACTATTGAGTAAAGCTCTGATTGTTTTCGAGACTTCGGCTATCTGTGCCATAATGGAGTGGAAGAAGAGGAGGAGGGGGTTTGCGCATGAACTCCAGGAACTTAAATACATACATATACATACATATACCAAAGGCTTTTTCCCTCTTACACGGGGGGTAGCCAAAAAGAAAAAGACATAGAAACCAATCCGACCAATTCCACTTCCGATATATTCCACTCCCCTCCACCCTCCTCCCTCCCTCTTATTTTGGCACCTCCTGGATGACGGGTCATCCCTGCATCATGTCCACTGCCCTGGTTCAGAAGCAGTGTCGAAAGACAAAGCACATCCACAGCAAGGCCGCTTCATTAATTCGGCGAGCGACCCCCCTCTCCGTCTCCTCCTGCAGAAATGGAGAAGACGGGGAGAAATCCCTTCGGGCTGCGTCAAATTTTTTTCTCATACATACTTCCTCACCCCCCATCCCCCACCCACTCCCCCTCATGCATCACAGCCTCATCTATACACAACCCCTCTCCATTCACCCCTATCTTCTGTCCTCTCCCGCCCTTCCTCCACAGACATTCCTCTCTTTTGTAATGCCCCTGTCACCCCATCCATACATCTCATCCTAGGACGCCCCTTCATATTCACTCCTTCCTTTTACTAATCTTTCTTCACTCATTCTTTCCATGTGTCCAAACCATCCTAATACTCTTTCATCAACCCTATCTCCCAGTTCCCTTTCCACCCCTGTTCTCCTCCTCACCTCCTTATTTCTAACTCTATCCAGCTTAGTAACCCCTATCATACTTCTCAGATATTTCATCTCAAACACATTCAAAATCCTTCTCTCTTCCTCTCTCATGTTCCATGTTTCTGCCCCGTACAATGTTGTTGGCACAATCACTCCTTCATATAACCTCCTCTTAGCACCTATTCCCAGATGTCTATTTCTCATTACACTTTTCAATCCACCAAGGCATTTACTCGCTTCTCTCAATCTACATTCTACCTCCACCCACACTCCTCCCTTTCCTGCCACATTCGCACCCAAATATCTAAAACTATCCACTTTCTCCAGTCTTTCACTCTTAATGTTCACCTCCAGCTTGCTGTCACTCTCTCCCCTTGTACATCTCATCACCATACTTTTGACCTTCAGCTTCAGCTTCCTTCTTTCACACACCTTCTCAAACTCTGTCATTTACTTCCTCAATCCCTCCTCTGATCCTGCTACAAGCGCAATGTTGTCAGCAAACGACAACTGGCTCACCTCCCACTTTTCTCCATTTGTTTTAATCATCTCCAATCCCTGACCCACTACCCTTGCATTCACCTCTCGCACCACCCCATCCATGTAAAGATTGAACAGCCAGGGCGACATAACACATCCCTGACGAAATCCCACCTTTACCTCAAACCATTCACTCTCCCAATTTCTAATCCTAACACAAGCTCTACTACTCTCGTAAAAACGCTTGACTGTTCTTAACAACTTGAATAGGAAATGAAAATTATTCTGAGGTCGGTCACTGAATAGTTTCTTAAGTTCTGAACACTATTGTGGGTATGTAATGCTAAATTCTAGTTTTGATTCTCAGAGATGAGAGAGGTGCTTGTAGTCATCCTTTGATTGAAAGTGGTTATTGATGATATTCATTTTTTATTTGTCCTGGGTTATATTATTGTTAGCAAAGTGAACTTCTCATGCTGCGATGTAGTCTGTGATGGTGATGCCACTTGCTTTCGAAAAAGTGAGGATATTAGGATATTTGGTTGAGAGGGTTAGTGGTTGTGAATTTGGGTAGGGGGATTTGGAAGTCAGGTGTTTGGTTTTGGAGGACGATTGGGTGCTTGTGGGGTACTGAATTGGCTAGTGGTCTGGGTTGTGGTTGGGTTTAAATAGCTTCGATTTGCAGATGGAGCGGTATTGGTAGCTTCGGGGTGTCGGGGGGAGGTTGCGTTATTTCCTCCTGCGCTCCATTTGTGTTACTGATGTTCATACACCTATGATCAGCTGATTTGATTAGGTTCCTAGTCACAGAACGTGATCGGGTATTTTGTGACATTGTAAAAATAAATAAACAAATAAATAAATAAGTAAATAAATAAATGTAAGTCACTGATGAAAACAAATATATATATATACAATTATATACACACGTATGCACAAAGAAGACAAAAAAAAAAGGATATTTGTATTAGTTGTTCATCGCTCCGGAGGTGATTCCTATAAGGCAAGGGATAGATTGTTGATGGTTGCTGTTGATGGGGTTCTACCAAAGGATTTGTAGAAATAGGGCGGCAGATGGTCGCTGTGCCGATGTGTGAATTTGGTAGGTGGTATTGGGATGTTGTGGAGGGCTAGGTGACTAGCTAGTCACGTAGGGGCTGCCGGGGTTGTAGAAGCAGGTTGATCTGTCAGTTAGGTGGGTACCCTGAGCCGATGTAAATCTGAGGTCCAGTTAGGTTGATTCGGCACCATCGTAAGTTTCTTTTCTGGGAGGAGTGGGGGTGGGGGTTGGGTACATGGCCGGTGTCGTTGTCTGGTGACGAATAGCAATTGTCTTTGTTACCGGGGGGAGGGGGGGATAACATCGTGGAGAGTCGATTATACACTGGGGTTAAAAAAATTTCGTTGTAGTGGGGTTGATTGTGACAGCTCGCGGAATTCTGCTGAGTTGCTGGGCTGAAGTAACTTATACACTTAGATGAACGAAAGATTTGGTTTCTTTTTGGGTTGTGTCCACACAATGTATTCGAGTGAACTATAAGTAAGCCGTAATCGATTTCGGCACCCGTCTGCATGGAGAAGAGTACACAAAGTCAATTGTTCCTGGAACACCCAAACACTCGAGTGGTCTCGTGGCATTCTGTGTGCTACTCAACGAGTAATATGGGTATACGTGGTCACTTTGTTCACTTTCACTGAGCACTGGGATTCACTTTATAAGTATCAATTATTTCGGTGTTGGGTGGCACTGCCATCAGAAATGTACCATCCTTAGGTGGATAAATCAAAGACCTGAGGACATCTTAACAAAACTCTATCAGCCTAGATTACAACTGCATACCTTCCCACTCTGCTTTCCACCTAAAGACTGCCAGCTCCTCTCTGTCATTGGCAGTTATGCGACAAAATCGCTGACAGAGTATTTTGGGGAAGTTGGCATGTTATAAATAGTTTACATTCAATTCTGGTAATACAAGTCTTGGATATTAATTTATCTCACATCAACTGTCATTATAAGGATGTGAAGTTAATTCGGGCTATTTAATTATTATGATGATTAATCTAAACTATGCGGTATAGTGTGCATGAGTAAAGGGTGTTCTTAGGCATCAGGGGTATTTCACGGTTTGGTCACCTGAAGGAAGAGCTTAGGGGCATGTGTGTATGTACGTTCGTATGTATGTTGCAGTGTAGTTTTCCATAGGTGTTGTAGCAATATATTGGGTTATAGGTAATGATTACAATATATATATATAAATATATATATATATATATATATATATATACATATATATATATGTACATATATATATATATATATATATGTATATATAAATATATATATATATATATAAATATATATATATATACATATATATATATATATGTATACACACACACACACACACACACACACACACACATATATATATATATATATATATATATACATATACATATATATATACATATACATATACATGTAAGTATATGGGTAAATGCAATTGATTTTTTGAGTGAACAAATGATTCAGCTCAGCTGTGGATCATACATATGACAATGTATAAAACAGACTTTACAGATCTTGTTTTGGCCAAAATCAGAGGAGAATGTTTTCAACAAAAGATGCAGCTGGTCGAAAGAAGCTGGAGGAATAGAGTGCGTGAGAGGGAAAGGGAGGTGGAGAGGCAAAGCGGAATCCGTAGCGGTGAGAAAGACATTCCTCCAGAGGCAACGATGAGTCTTCCGATGATTCAATAGCGAACATTTGAAGTTCTTCCGTGGCGAGCTCTCTGACCGAGGAGTGACGAAGAACTCCTTCTGGTCGAAGTCCATTCTTCAGACGAAAGAAATCGCATAGCGATGAGCGAGTTTAAGGTAATGAGACCTTGGACGAGAAGTCGCTCTGCAAGGACGAAGGCGAGAGGAGGAACCTCTCCACGCAGACGAATGGAAGGAACAAAGGCCAAACGAGAAATGGGGCAATGGCGGTCGTATAAAAGAGTCAGGGATGGGAAGAGGGTAGGAAGAAATGAATCATTGAGAGGAAAGGTGGGGGACGACAGGGAGACATGGAGAGAGAGAGAGTTTTGGAAATGGAAGGAGGAAAAGAGAAGGAGTTACAGGGAGAGCAATAAGTAGAAAGGGAGCGAAAGCGAGCAAGAATTGCAGAGGAAGAGCGAGAGAAAAGAAGAGAGAGAGAGAGAGAGAGAGAGAGAGAGAGAGAGAGAGAGAGAGAGAGAGAGAGTGAGTGAGTGAGAGAAAGAGAGAGGATATTCCATTTTTTTTGTCGATAATTCACCGGAAAAGAGAAAGGGGAGTGAGGACGGTAGAAGGAGAAGGAAAAAAAATCAGGCCTATTCAGAGGATCTTTAGGAAAAGGGTGGGCCTCTTCAGAACCGCCGAAGAGTCCGCCAGAAGGAAAGAGTCTGAGGTTGGGGGGGGGGGAGGTTAGGTTCCAGAGGGGGCGGTGGTCTGGAATGGAGAAACGTCTGGAAAGAGGAAGCAGCCAAACAGAAAAACGGTCGGGGGCTCCTGAATGATCTCGAAAGGATTTGCAAGGCGAAAGTATGCAGAAAGATGCAGATTTTGAGATGAGAAAGGGTTTGGGCAAAAGGTAAAGTTTCGGCAAGTGGGAGGGGGATTCCGGGAGAATAAAGGCGTGGAATAAAAACCAAAAAGGGTGAAGGAGGAGGAAGAGGAAGAAACCAAAGAGGTGGAGGAGGAGGAGGAGGAAGGGGCCAGGGAGGAGGAGACTGGGGAAGACGATGAGAGGAAAGAGAGAGGGCACGAGGACTAGGAAAGAGGTCCCTGGATATAAACGTCTGGAATAAGAAAAATCTTGTAAGGGACTAACTGGAGGAGAAGCATAAAGCAGAGGAGGGTGTGGGAATGACTTAACTGAAGTGGAATGGGCAGGGAAGGCGGAAGAAGGAGGGGGAGAGGTATGAGGTATGGTGGCCAAGAGGGAGCAAGGTTAGGGGGCATAGTGATTACAAAAAAAAAAAAAGTCATAAGAAAGACCCTTCACGAAGAGGGAAGGGCTGAGGAGAATGAAGTGAGATCATAAGACTTGAAGACTGAAACTGACATTGGAAATCTTCAAATATTTTGTTTATTTTATTTTCTATGTTTATTGTTACTATTATTATGATTTCTTTTAAAGACGGGCAGATTTAAGGATAGACAGTCGAAGAGACAGAAAGACGAATGGAAAGGCTAATGGGGGAGGTAATCAATCACTTTAACATTTTGAATGCTATCACTTGTTCATAACCAAAACAAATGCTGTGGAATACCATAACATAGCAAAGGGGTTACAAGTATATGAAAGTAATACAAAATAAAAAAAAATAGCATATGTCCAATAAGGAGAGAGTATACAAGAGAAGAAAAAGAAAGATAATTAGAGAGACAGACAGACAGACAGAGAAAGAGCAAGATAGCAGGAAAATAAGAGAGAGATATTAAAAGAGCAAGAAAGCAAGAGGGAGAGAGTATACAAGAGAAGAAAAAGAAAGATAATTAGAGAGACAGACAGACAGACAGAGAAAGAGCAAGGTAGCAGGAAAGCAAGAGAGAGATATAGCAAATGAGCAAGAAAGCAAGAGAGATAGACAACGAAAGAGCAAAAGGCAACAAGACAAAGCGAGCCAAAGCAAGAGAGGGTGATAAAGTGAGAGAAAGAGAGAGAGAGAGAGAGAGAGAGAGAGAGAGAGAGAGAGAGAGAGAGAGAGAGAGAGAGAGAGAGAGAGAGAGAGAGAGAGAGAGAGAGAGAGAGAGAGAGAGAGAGAGAGAGAGAGAGAGAGAGAGAGAGAGAGACGACGGAGAGAGAACGACAGAGAACGAGAAAGATGAGAGAGTAAAAGAGAGCAAGAAAAAACAAGAGAGATAGATAGATAGATAGATAGAGAGAGAGAGAGAGAGAGAGAGAGAGTTAGAAAGAGTGAGTGAGAAAGAGTGAGAGATAGTACGAAAGAGTGAGAGTGAGAAACAGCAAGAGAGAGCTAGAGACCGCGAAAGACAGTGAGAGCGCAAGAGAGAGCAAAAAAGAACAAGAAAGAACGAGGAAAAGTTAGAAAGAGTGAGAAAGAGTAAGAAAGAGCGAGAGAGCGCGAGAACAAGAGAGAGAACGAGAAAGCGTGAGACAGAGTAAGATAGCAAAAAAGAGCAAAAAATTATCAAAAAGAAAGAGCAAGAGACAGCGAGAAACAGCAAGAGAGAAGGAAAAAGAGCAAGAAAGAGAGATAAAGAGAGAACTGGTGGGTGACGAATAGCGTTGGGAGAGAAGTCGGTGGGTGCAGATGAAAGACCCTCCAGGAATCCAAAGGATGAGATTATGAAAGGTTCTCGAGGTAATTGACATGGACCACCCAAGAAGAGGATCCCGTCTTCTAGTCCCAGGGACAGAATCAAGATTAAGTCATACAGATTACGTAGATCTACGAAGAACGTAGAGTTATAGGACGTTAGAAGTATCTGACATGGTTCATACAAACGTAGTAATAAAAAAGGAGGAATGACTTCAGTCTCAACCTGAAGCCAAGTCTTTGCCTCTTGCACCTGCACCTGCCTTAAGGTGATTTTGTTCATCCAAGAGAAACCAGATATCAAATTTTTGTGTTTTAAGAATGTGGTTACTGTACAAAAAATCTAAACTGAATAGCATTTGAAATCACGTTAACTTTCAGAAAATGTGATTTCAGTGATGTCTCAATCATGTGAACGTCACGAGGTCTATGTTGGGCATATGAGGTATGCGGTCAGTGAGGGAAGAGATCGCCTGCAACATAGATGCACATACAAGAATGAATACCAACCAACCCTGACCCCAACCCCAACCCTTATGCCAACTCCAAACACAATCCCAACTCCAGCAACATCAACCCCAACCAAAACTCAAAACCTAACCTCAACTAAAATCTCGAACCCTAACCCCAACACTAACCCCAAACCCAAACCCAAACCCAAACCCAAACCCAAACCCAAACCCAAACCCAAACCCAAACCCAAACCCAAACCCAAACCCAAACCCAAACCTAGTGTATAGGATGACTAATGAAACGAAATCGGATTGAATATATAAATTATTTAGCACTACAGAGACAAAACGTGCGTTTACTTAGAAGGCGAAATCAAGCCTGCCCGCGTGGGGGACGCCAAGCTAGGTGGGAACATTTGAATGAGCGAGCATAATATATGGTTCTCATAACATGTGTACAATATACAATAATAAATGTACGATGATAATTATGCATTGGGAAAATACAACCACAATTGAATACTTCGTAAGTACAATACATAATACTTATACCATGTTGTTCGTAATCATATATACATAATGGTACCACTCCATTACAATGCTCGGCCACTACCCCCCGGTGTCACCGAGCAAACGAGAAAAATAAATGACCGAAGCAAGACAAAATGGACATTACACATAGCCTGTTCCACACGCACAATAGTGTAATGACAAAAGTGTGGGGAAAAAAATTGTACATCAGCACGACCTATACATAAAAATAATATTACATACAAGATAATATACTCCACACACACCACATTATACAGTAGACATACAAAAGTGTGGAGAATAATTTTACAAAAACATCCATAATTATTTGACACATGGAATGTATAAATATACGTACACAAAACAATACAACATATAAAGATACATACAACTGCATACAAACATATAAAGATACATACAACTGCATACAAACATATAAAGAAATATAAGAACTGGCATCAGTTAAACAAGAGAAAAAGACAGCAATTGCCGGACGTCCGGGAGATGATACTTAATAGCTAACCCAAAGTTAAACATTTTACGAATCAATATACGCAATAGATAAGCAAGATACAAAGTATAAATCAAGACAAGTGTTCATAACAACATAACAATGTACATATACAGTCAAGAAGACAAAGGACCCTTTGAACGGGGATTATAATTATTAAAGGGTAGATACAGAAGGATTACTCTTTACAGTGGGCCTTAGGGGAGGACGGGTAAATGCAGGGATAGGAATTCTTGTTACCTTAAGCCTATCAACATGTAACGCTTCTCTCAGACCCTGGGAAGAATCAAAGAACCTGAACTTATTGGGACGCAACTTTTCAGTCACCAAATAGGGACCTGCATATGCACAAGTGAGTTTTGATTGGCGGTTAGGCATGCTTTTATATACATGATAACCAGTCCTGATATTAACAGGCTTAGCTCTTAGATTCTGGTGTTCCAACATCTTGGCTTTGGAGACATCAAGTTGATCTCTTATAGAACTACAAATATTATGCAAAGTGCGATACTGGATTTGACTATAGAAGGGACAAGCAGGACTATCAAGTGCATGATAAGGGAGTCGTTTTTCCACTCCATAGATAACATAATGACACGTCTTGCCCGTAGAGATATTAATGGTGCTGTTAATACAAACACTGATATGTGGAAGCCAATCCTCCCATGATTCATGAAGGCTAATAGCAACATGCCTAAGTATATCCAAAATCTTCCTATTCGTCCTCTCCACAAGACTATTGGACGCAGGGTAGTAAGCAGTTTCGAATGTTTGCATGGTGCCGTAACGCTCACAAAGGCTCACTAAAACCTCATATCTAAATTCCAACCCATTGTCACTAAGGAGCACTGAAGTAGTGTATGGGCAAAAAGTATGAGAAACTAAAGCATGGGCTACTTCTGGAGCAGACTTGCTACGTAAGGGAGCCAATATTACAAAACGACGAAAGTGGTCCACAAAGAAGGACATACACAGAACCTTGAATACTACGAGGCAGTTGTAAAAGGTCTATAGCCATAGTCTGAAAAGGGCGAGAGAGAATAGGGTACTCTAAGATAGGAGCAGTGTGCGTAGAACCTTTGCTCTGGGCACAAGAGCTACACTGGGCTACATGAGGGGTAATGCCTAGTCGCATTTTTGGCCAATAATACTTCTTACGTGCCATAGCCAGAGTTTTGTCACGAATGAGAACCTTGTCCTTTAAAGAAAATTGGGACAGGGGAACCGGTAAATTTGGTAAAGTGGTATCATCACCAGACTCTAATACCAGATCAAACAGGGTCCTCACGCTGACCTCTAGCCACATCCTTCAGAGAGAAGTTGTCAATTACTGTAACAGCAGTAACAGGGATATTACGTGAAAGTGCATAAGGAACCATAAGGAACACTGCACTCCCTGGAATATCGTTAAGGGTTGGGTTAAATTCCTCCTGTAGACTAACAGGATATCCAAAAATGATATCACGAAAATTATTTTAAGCCCACACTACTGCCAGGGCCTCCAAATGAGTAACAGAGTAACGAGACTCAGGCTTGTTAAGAATGCGACTAGCATATGCCAGAACATCCGGCTACTAGCTGCATAAGTACAATTCCAATACCTGTACCAGATGGATCTGTACAAATAGTGAAGGGAAGGCTAAAGTCCGGGAATGCCAACACAGGCGCTTTAGTAAGTGTAAGCTTCAAGGAATCAAAACTTCCCTGATGAACGCAACTGGAAGGAAGTGTCCTTCTTGAGGAGACGTGTTAGATGGGAAGCAATTGAAGCAAAGTTCCCAATAAGTGCACGATAGTACCCTGTCAGACCAAGAAAGGAACGTACATGCTCAACTAACTTGGGTGTAGGGAAGTCCCTACACGCTTTGACCTTATCGTCAATAGTGTGAATACCATGTTTGTCAATAATATGACCTAGGAATTGGATGCTAGACTTAAGATAAAAACACTTGGGTAAATTGAGTTTCAATCCAGCATCAGCAAACCATTGCAAGACCATTGACAACTAAGTAAAATGGCTCTTCACATCCTTGGAAACTAAGATTAAATCATCCAGGTAAACAAAAAGGCCGTTACATACTAGGCCATGAAAAATTGAGTTAATCAAGCTCTGGTAAGTCAAGGGAGCATTTCACAATCCCATCGGGCAACAAAGCCATTCATAACGTCCATTGGGAGTAGAGAAGAACGTGACCATACGAGACTTCTCCTCCAGGGGTATCTGCCAAAAACCCGCTTTTAAGTCGAAGGTGGTGAATACCGTATTACCAGTGCCAATGGATTGAAGACGGTCACTTAATACAGCCAAAGGGTAATGGTCTGGAATAGTGACCTCATTAACTCGCCTATAATCAATAACAGGACGAAAAGATCCATCCTTCTTAGGCACAAGGAGGAGTGGGGAGTTCCACTCCGAGTGAGACTCTTGTACATTGCCTTCACGTAACATGTCGTCAACCAAGGACTCCGCTATAAGCCGACGAGAGTGAGGCAACCTATAAGAGGGAACGTAAATAGGACAAGCACCTGGCTGAAGATCAATTCTATGAACCACACGATCTGTAAGTCCTAATGAATCACCAGGGAAAGCCAAAGCCTGACGGTGGGTCACTAACAGTTCAATGAGACAAAGCGTCCGATCAGAAAAATCAATCTCACCTACAAACGCTGTAAATTTGGAGGCCAAGTGAGCCGTGTCACTTGTTTGTGTAGACTGTAGCACAGAAACTGCAATGATAGGAGATGAATCCTAGAAAACATCAACGTCAAATGTTTCAAAGGAGCCTAAAGGACTGCAAGGAGAGAGAGTAATAGGAGCACCCACAACGTTGGTTACCATAGTTGTGGTAACATGATTCTCGCGAATAGTGGAGAGAGTCCCTTCCAAAGCAAGGCGACGAACACGAACAGTGTCAGGCCGAGATAAAACGTCTGACCCAATTGGAGCACCTAAAAAGCGCACCGGAACTCGAACTCCACTTGAAGGTCCAATGCAATGCTCTCCTACAACAACAACGCAAGAAAGAATAGGAGGGTCAAAGCGAGGAGGTCCCTTCGAAGGCAACTGCACAACCTGATCATGCACAGGAGGGGAGTCACAAATGGAAACTGGCCTATTTGTTGCAGGAATGACAAAATTACAGAAATTCACTACACGGCGACTAGGAGATATATCACTGTCATGTGCTGTAAGAGCATCGATGCCCATGAGGCAGTCACACATAAGTGCAAGAGCAGTTGCAAGAACAAAAGTGACATGGTAAACAGAAGTGAGGCAAACCAAAACCTTAAGGGATTGCTAACAGAACCAAGAATAGGCAAAGGGAAAGATTGTACAGAAAGCAAATTATTACAAAAAAGGAGATAAAGGGAGATTGTACAAATCACGGAGAGCATAATAACCTTTTCTACTTATGAGACTACATTCTGCACCAGTATCTACAGTGACTGAAATAGCTGAATTCTCTGTAAGAAATTGGAAGATGAGTAACTGAGAAGACTCAGCAGCCACCAAGGTATCTGTGACCTAACACTACTGGTCAAACCTTTGGGTTGTGAAACAAGCGCTTGTGAAAATGGGACGGGGATTGCCTAGGCTGATAAGAGGTCTTAGGTCTAAGTAGCTAAGCTTATCCTGCGGCTCTACTCTAGAGAGGTCATGCGTCACATTAGAAGAAACTTCCGATACATTCCTACGGACAGGGGACTGCCTTGACTTGTATACATGACACTTACGACAAAAATAAAGTCACTCGAATGACCTGACTTGTTACAATAGGTACATGTGAGTACAGGAGGGGTAAATGTAGAGAAAGGGGAGCTGTGAGTAGGAACTGAAGACTGCGGGGGGTGGAGGAGGGGATCTAGGAGCATTGGCATGTTGCTGAGCATTGGTAATACACAAAGGACCAGAAGGCACTTCCATAAATTTACATGAAAGCCTTGTTGCGAAAGACAGTAGGGTCTCATCTATCTTATAGCTGAGAGAAAATGCAGCTCTCTTCTCAAAAGTCGCTAAGAAAATGATGTATAAAAGAAATTCCAAAATAAGGCGAAACCTATTTAAAGAGATAGTGCCATGATCAACCTACTCCGAATGGAAAAGAGAATCTAAATATTCAACAACAATTTTGCTGCCCTGGGCATGAACACGCCTATAGTCAAGAGTGCCCAATTTGGATGTAAGAACATCAGCCAGCTTAAAACATCACTGAAAGGAATTGCCTACAGGGGTATTATATTTTAAAAAAATAGACTTAAATATATCATAATTATAATCTAAATATTTGGGGTCGAGACACGAAGCAGATAACATCTTAGAAGCCAAAGAACTAGGCACAAGCTGTGAGTTCACGAAAGAAATTTTCTCAGATCCCTTTGAAATATTAGTATTTACAATACAATCTTCGCAGTAGCTTTATATTGAGGATCATCACCAGAAAATTTAAGAACAGAAGGATCTTGATGTAACAGTGTGAAAGTATGAGCCATTGTCTGAGGTGACGTTTGGTTATTAATAAATCAGGGTAGCTTATGTTTAGTGGACATCGTTAATGTGAAAAATATATTCTATATATACATTAAGTATTGCAACATCTTACAAAAACACATGCCCTTTACAGGAAAACGTGACCGTCAAGAAAAGATGTTACGATGGGAACAAACATGGCCGCCAAGACAACATACCTGGCTATTGAGTATTTGAAATTTATATAGAAAAAATGAATCTCAATATCTCAAAAGGATATTACATGTATGCTTACGGCTAGAAAATGTATATTCATAAGATTGCTAATCAACAAATCAACATAACCAGACTTTCGGTGGTGAAGTACTGAAACCGGCAATCACGCAGGCCAACTCTTTATACAATCTAGGGTGGAATAGTAATCCTTCCTCATCCAGATTAATCGCCTTGAACACAACAACAACAAGCAAGGGATCCACCAATGCAGAAAACGATGAAGATAACCAAAAGTTCAATCGAAGCCCGAAAACTGGGAACCACGAGGAAATCGTCTCCCAATAAAGTAACATGGCGCACATTTCAAATACACTGTTCCTGGGCACCACCACACAAAAAATTCAAAAGTCACTGGTGTGAGTTGCTCCAGAATTACTGGTAATAATCATCTGGGTGAAAAAAGGGAAAGAGAAATGGGAGAAAAAGCATAAGTGCCCGCGAGAGAAGCGGAGGACTGACCCAAATTTTACAACACTTTAAAGTTCAAAGCTGCGTTTGGAGTGCTTTTTAACGCACAAAATAAAATGTTCACACAATAGCAAATGTTTTTAACCCGCTGCCACTAATTTATATGTAGGGTAGCTAATGAAGCTAAATAGAATTGAATATATAAACTATTTGGCTACATGTTATTATGGCAAAGTAGCATGCAGCTGATACTTTAGGATCTATATGGGGGGGGGGGGCTACGGACCAGAGTCACATATAATTTTGTCTGTGATAGAGGAAATCTCTGTTCATAGAGAAATGATGACGCCTTTATTATACTGCGACTGTCCCTTCGTAATGCTGTCCCCACACCCTTTGTTACTGTCCTGTACCATTTCTCTGAATATTCACATCCTTTTTTCACCGAACGCTGTATTGGGGGAAAATAATGCTACCACCAAGTCTTCCCATTTAAGTCGTGTGAGTCGAAAAAAGGACGGGGATATGACTAGGAATCCTGCTACCTATAAGATCAAAAGGGACATTCCTAAAAATAATAATAATAATAATAAATAAATAAATAAAATAAATAAAAATATAGGCATGAAAGGGTGTCAGAGTTTTCCAACCAGTGCCCTAAGATTTGGGTCTATTAATGTGAGTGGATGTGGTACAGATGATAGCAAGAGGGAAGAGATAGGCAGTTTGTTTGTGAGAAGAAAAATAGATCCTTTAGCATTAACTGAAACTAAGTTGAAGAGAGGAGAGAGTGTGATTTTGGGAGTATAGTTGGGAGGTTCTTAGGAATGAAGAGAGGACAAGGGAGAGACAGGGTGGCTATACTAGTAAGTGAAGAGATAGGTAAGCGTGTAGTGGAGTAGAAGGAGGTTTCTTCAAGGTTAATATGGATGAAGGTGAAGTTGGGAAGGGAGATGTGGGTTTTTGTAAGTGCATATCGCCCTGGTAGTGAGGAAAGGGAGGCATTTTACATGAATCTAAATGAGTGTATAGAGGGATTGGGGAGAAATGTCAATGTAGTGGTATTGGGAGACCTTAATATTAGGGTAGGAAATGCAACAATAGACGGAGTGATTAGAAATTGCATAGATCCTAGAAAAAATCATAGTGGAGAAATGATGGTGGAGATGTGTCTTGAAAGTTGATGATAGCAAATAGTCGTACAGTGTTTAGGAAGAAAGTCAAGCATATGTACCCATGGGAGAGGGTGGTGGACGGAAGGGTGGTAGATAGAGCGTTAATGAACTTTATAGTGGTAATCAGGAGTATAGTAGGAAGAGTTAAGGATATACATTTCTAAGGGGAGACAGTGGGGGAATATCAGATCATTTTCTGGTGGAAGGGAAGTTGAGAGTGGAAGATAGGTGGAGAAAGAGGAAAAGGGTAGAAGGTAGTGAGGTGCTTAGTGTGAACTGCTTAAATGAGAAAAAAAAACCAGGAGGAGTATAAGAAGCTGAGAGAGGAGTGGGAGGGATTGAAAGATAGAGTAGAACTAAGAGTGGAGAAGAATTGGGGATGGTTCAAGCAGGGCGTCATAAGGTGTGCAAAGATGGTGTGTGGAACAAGGGGGGGTGAGAGGAAATAAGAGGAAGGGTAGTGAGTGATGGGATGAGGAAGTAAAGAAGGGTGTATAAGAGATGAAGCAAGCTTTCATAGATTGGTTACAAATTAGGACGAGGGAATCATATGAGAGGTAAAAAGAAAAGAAAAGAGAAGTAAAGCATAAGATAAAGGAGGCAAAGAGGAGAGCAGATGTGAAATAGGGTAAGAGTATGACAGAAAATTTTGAAAGTAATAAAAACATGGAAGGAGATTAAGAGAGGAAGACTCGAATCAAGTAGGGAAGAAAAAGCAAAAGATGCAGATGGAGAGATGGTAATGGAAGCGAAGGCAGTGAGAGGAAGGTGGGCAGAGTATTTTAGGGAGTTGCTAAATGTAAAGGAGGATAGGGAAGGAAAGGTAGTTGCAAAGGGAAGCGCAAAGAAAATGACCGTGATGAGTGAGGAAAATGGAGGAGAAATAAAGATAGATGAAGTGAAGGCAGCTCTTAAGAAGACGAGAGCAGTTAAGGCACCTGGGTTGGATATGGCATGCAGAATGTCTGAAAAAAGTACAGTGATGGTGGACTGGCTGGTGAGGTTATTCAATGTTTGTTTAAGAGAGGGTAGAGTGCCGAAGGACTGGAGATGTGCCTGTATGGTTCCACTTTACAAGGATAAGGGGGCAAGTGTGAATGTAGTAGTCTCTGAGGGATCAGTTTGTTAAGTGCAGTTGGGAAGGCTTATGGGAGGGTCTTGATTGAGAAGATTAGTAGAGGAAAGGAGTAGTTGATGAGGAACACTGTGGGTTTAGGACAGGTAGGGGTTGCATAGATCAAATTTTTGTGATAAGACAGATATGCGAGAAAGCTATAGGAAAGGGGAAGGATATTTTTGGGGCTTTTATGGATCTGGGAAAGGCTTATGGCAGGGTAGACAATAAGGCACAGTGGGAGGTTATGCAGATATATGAGATAGGAGGCAAGCTGTTAAGAGCAGTCAAGAGTTTTTACGAGAGTAGTAGAGCTTGTGTTAGGATTAGAAATGGAGAGAGTGAGTGGTTTGAGGTAAAGGTGGGACTTGGTCAGGGATGTGTTATTTCACCCTAGCTGTTTAATTTATGCATGGATGGGATGGTGCAAGAGGTAAATGCACGGGTAGTGGGTCAGGGATTGCAGATATTTAAAGAAAATTGAGAAAAGTGGAAAATAAGCCAGTTGTTGTTTGCTGACGACACTACACTTGTGGCATGGTCAAAGGAGGGGTTAAGGAAGTTAGTAACAGAGTTTGGAAAAGTGTGTGAAAGAAGGAAGTTGAAGATAAATGTAGGTAAAAGTAAGGTGATGAGATGTGGAAGGGGAGAGTGGCAGCAGACTGCAAGTGAGTATTAAGGGAGAGAGACTGGAGGAAGTGGATAGTTTTAGATACTTGGGTGCGAATGTGGCAGGAAAGGGAGGGGTTGGGATGGAGTTTGAATGTAGATTGAGAAAAGCGAGTAAATGCCCTGGGGGATTAAAAAGATTAATGAGAAATGGACATTTGGAAATGGGTGCTAAGAGGAGATTGTATGAAATAGTAATTATGTCGACAACACTGTACGGGGTAGAAACATGGAACATAAGAGAAGAATAGAGGAGGAGTTTGAATATGTTTGAGATGGGGTGCATGAGAAGTATGATAGGGGTTACTAGGCTAGATAGAGTGAGAAATGAGGGGGTAAGGAGAAGAGCAGGGGTGGAAAGGGAGTTGAGAGATAGGGTTGGTGAAAGAGTATTGGAATGGTTTGGACACATGGGAAGAATAAGTGAAGAAAGACCAGTTAAAGGGATGTGGATGGCAGAGATGGAAGGAATGAACATGAGAGATCGACCTAGTATGAGATGAATGGATGGGGTAAAAGGAGCATTGGGAAAGAGGGGAATGTTTGTTGAAGATGGACAGAAGAGGACAGAATATAGGGGTGTGTGGAGAATGGTTGTGTGATGCATGAGGGGGAGTGGGTGGGGGATGATGGGGATGAGGTAGTATGTATGAGAAATAAATTGACCCAGCCCGAAGGGATATCTCCCCGTCTTCTCCTTTTCTGCATGAGGAGACGGAGAGGGGGGTCGCCGAATTAATGAAGCGGCTTTGCTGTGGATGTGTTGTGTCTTAGGACACTTCTTCTGACCCAGGCCAGTGGGCAAGATGCAGGAAGGACCCGTTGTTAGCTCTGTTGTTACCAACACTTTCAGTTCCTTTCTGTGATATTGTAATTTTTCATTCACTTTCAACTTTGTTCACTTTATTTTCATCATTGTAGTATTGTAGTCACTCATCTGTAGGCCTCAGCCTCTTACGTAGTGTATGCTTTTATTCAAGTTACATTACTCAGTAAACGAAGGGGAATTAAATTGAACTTAAACTTTTATTAATTTTCTTCACGAATTATTGTGCAATGTCTTGTCTTAGGTACACCAGAGGATTCCCACCTGGGATCCTCTTACACCCACCAAGCCAAGTCTGCTTTGACGTCACACTTAATTCATCCAATAACTTTGAACGTTACAAATAAGTGCCACCCTTTAAGGGCGTGACTTTACTTCCGTACACCAATAATTTCTCTCCTCCTCCACCCTTTTCTCCAATCAGAAAGGCTGTTATACTGTCTCAAGCAATACTGCTTACGCAAGCAATCTTGTTACGAAGCGAAGTGGCTTAGCGTTAACAATTCACAACATCAGCACCTCTCTCGATACACTAGCTTGTGTTTTCAAACATTGGACGGTGAGCGAGAATATGCAAATCTGCAACTCCTTAGCGGCCATTGTTTTCAGAACATGTAAGTCGTAAAATTAATTTCTCGCCACCTACCCTTCTATCTACCTACATGTCTACCTCAATCTACCAGCCTCTTACACCCGTCATCCAGGAGGTGCCAATATAAGAGGGAGGGAAAAGGGTACAGGGGAGTGGAGTATGTGGGGTATTGAATGAGTAGGAGTGGTTTCCATGCCTTTTTATGACTACCTCCCTTATAAGGGAGAAAAGTCTTTGGTATATGTATGTATGTACAGAGACAAAACATGCGTTCACTTAGAAGACGAAATCAAGACTGCCCGCGTGGGGGACGCGAAGCTTAGCTTGGGGGACGCCAACCTAGGCGGGAACTGTCGAAAGAGCGAGCATAATATATAGTTCTTATTACATATGCACAATATACAATAATAGATATACAGTGACAATTCTGCAATGGAAAAATACAACCACAATTGAACACTTTGCAAGGACAATACATAGTATTTGTACAATGTTGTACGTAATCATAATATGTACATAATGGTACCATACCATTACACCAGCAATCCCAACCGCAACCCTAACGCTAACCCCAGCCCCAACCCCAACCCTAACCACAACCACAACCACAACCACAACCACAACCACAACCACAACCACAACCACAACCACAACCACAACCACAACCACAACCACAACCACAACCACAACCCCGAATCCAAACCCAAACCCAATCCCAATCACAGCAACCACAACCCCGACCCCAGCCCTAGTACCAACTTTCAGCCTATACACGCTCTACAAAGTGGTTCGATATGAATGCCTTTCTCGGAGCACGGGGTTGAACATCATGTAATGCTGTCATTCGTCGATACTGTAAAGGGACTTGAACATGCTTACTAATAACATAAGCTGTTACTATCTCCCCTGCGCAGGAGAATGGGTTGTATGTGTGTGGTGAGATTTGGAAGAGCAAGATGGTCTTTCTTCTTTGTGCAGTAGCAAACTCAACGTGGGGTAACTATAAACTTCGCCCCAAACCGCGCAGCAGCCATAAGCTCCCCCTACATGAATGCTGCTTTGGAGAGATGATTGGCCGAGGCCCTGAGCCCATGACCCAAGCTACCCAAGCTACCCAAACATAAGGTTACCGAGGTTAGAGGCACATCACTTCACTATGAGATGGTAAGCAAGAAGCTATGTTGGTCACACTCACCCTCGTGGACAGCAGCAAACGAGATCGCACATCACCACCCTTGGCTCATACAGTTATACAACGTAAGCTAAGGTAGATTTCACTCCCTTATTCCTTGTATCAACACTTACCATGGCTCCGAACCAATAAAGTAAGACACGGTACCGTGTTTTGAATAGCCTACTTCTCCAACCCTCTACACTCTACCATAGTAGTGGTGGCAGTGAATTAGAGGTGATATAATCTATACACGTATCCATCTAAATTAAGAGAATATATTTACAAGAAACAAATCACACTGTTAGATCCCCCCACCCCACCCCCCGTGGACGCAAAATGAAGCTTTTTTAATCCAATATGCGAAAGAATAGGTTTTATGAGACTGGTCACGTGTGTCATTTGTCCAAGGCGATGATGGTTACAGAGGACATTCCTCTGTTTATTTCAACGGGGATCACGCACCACCCGACAAATGGGCAGCAAGCATGCTACGATGCGCAAATATGGCTCAGTCTTTTGAAGGAACGGTGGGGTGCTGAAGCAATCGATGCTGAAAAGATTGGTGTATTTTAGAAAAAAAAAATCTGCTGGCGATGCTGATATGTGGTTTGTTAGCACGAGGTAGTCATCCCAATCATTGGGAATTTTTTAAGGAGACATTTCGCCAGTTGTTACTCGCCCGCTTCAGCGGATAGTATCAGAAGTCGTCTGGGCACTATCGAGATGAAGGATTCCAAGACGCTCACCTCGTAAGCATTGCGCCTAGCTGACATGGTTCCTTCGTACGCAATTCTCCGTAATAAGGAGGATCATGCCATTGATGTCACCATCAACAAATTAAAGGCAAACATGCCCCCGCAATTTACAAGGGTGCTCACTCGGGATGAAGAATCGTTTATGCCATTGATCTTACGCGCCGCCATAGACTATGCATAACAGCATAATCTCCAAATCAAGACAGAATATTCCGATGACGTATATTTTGCTCTTACCTTTTTGCCCACCACGAGGAACATCAATCAATCAGCCAGTACACATCAAATGTTTGTACTTGTGATGGGAGACCTAAACTACTGGAACTTGGTGTCAAGCAGAGACATGAAGACCTCCTGTGGTCAGACTTGGAATCTTGCCAATAATAAAAGATAATTCACATAAGTATTTAGAAGTTTCATTTTGTGAAGCATTAAAAGTGTGTCTTAGAAAAAAAATGAATTTTGTTAAAAAAAAAAGTGAAATTCAAGAAGAGACACTTTACAATACTTTAATGAATTTTATTGCATATTGCTCAACATCTTTGGAAAGATGAAAACATTCTCCATCGAGATCTAATGTTCTTATTCAAAGTAGTGAGTTGTGCAAATCTATTTTACATTTCATTTTATTTGTATTGGAAATTATTTTGGGTTATGTTACTCTGACATGTATGTTATTCACAATTTTTCTGCTTGAATTATTATTGACATTTAGGCATTTTGGAGGGGTTGCTTATTTCTTTCAAATGTATATGTTTGACATGTTTTGCTGATACCATTTTACCAGTTTATGCAAGGGTAATTTAGCTTCTTATATGTGATGATTTCCTAGTATATATTAACAAGCCCTGTAAGAGGGTAGTAGAAATAATTGGTCGGGACGACCAAGGGTAGCTACCGAGCCCTGTAAGAGGCCGGTAGATTGAAGTAGACAAGTAAGTTGATGGAGGGGTAGGATTCATTTATGACTTGGATGTTCCGACACGAGCCTGCGTAGATCCTCGGGAGGATCCCACAGACTACGTGACGGCTCCCACGTTCCTTCATCTCCTGAAGGAGGACCCTGTAATTCAGAACAAGTTTCTCTGATCTCATCCTAACTACATCGTTTCTTCCCGTATGAACAACCGTAACCGTGTTCGTCCGTCCTTGCTCCCTGATGGACTGGGTACAATCGGCGATCCCACGGCCCGTTGACATACAAGCTTACAACGTCGTTTAGTTTTCCGCTGCAGGATGTCGTCATAGCCTCGCACCATAGAGTCCCCCACCACCTAGAGCTCCTACTTTTCAGCCACTTTATCCTCCAGCAGAGCAAAACGATTGGCTAGAGCCAGCGGTTGCTCCACAGGGCACACGCCTACCAAACGCGGGCTCGACAAACGGGACACGACGGAGCGCCACTCGCTCACGGCAGTGACAGAAGGGTAAGAAGTGGAACGCTCTTTGGATTGTGGGGAGGGTTCACTCCTCTCACAGAGCGCACTCCTGAGAAGACGAATTTCCTCCTCACACATCCTGAGACTGTCCAACAGGTTCACATATCATTCACAAGCCATTTCTCTCCTCCTTAAGCAATACAAATGGCAAAGAGAAGATACAAATCAACAAAAGAAACCAAAGCGGTCTCTAATAAACAATATACACGAAGCTTACTCTGCGTACCTTACACTATTTCTCCTACCTTTGGAGTACAGTAGCAGAATACTGTTTTGAATCTAAATAGAACACTACACTTTACCTTATATCTATAACTGTATAGCGCTATACGTATACAATCACAAAAACACAACACAATCACTTAACACTATTAGGAGATAAATTTCACAGGAATTCGCTAGCTGGTGTCTATACAGAAAAACGAGTTATCTAACAGAGGTCATGAGTAGACTGAGCTGAGGTCACGAGCAGACTGAACTGAGATCACTAGCAGACTGAACTGAGGTATATATATATATATATATATATATATATATATATACATATATATATATATATATATATGTGTGTGTGTGTGTGTGTGTGTGTGTGTGTGCA
>NC_134810.1:5230364-5237864 GCF_046742065.1 Oratosquilla oratoria | reverse complement strand
ATGCTAACCAAAATAAGCCTTATTTATCTTGTTATCGTAGAAAGAATCACGGGATGTCATTAAGCAAGGAGTAATGATTTCTTACTTGAATGGTCACTTCTTGGGTCGGGACCCAAGTGAGTATGAGTCCGCTTCTGTTGAACTGTTCAGTATCAATATCTGGGGTCGCTCACATTCATATGAATATTATTTCACTATGTCCTTTCTTACAACAAAGCACTTTACAAAATTTCCTCTGGCTGACACCAGACGATTTCATTTGGGAACATGACAAATCCAGATATATTTTCTGTCTGACACCAGACTATATTATTCAGCTTTAGGTAAGTGTCATGTCATTAGCGTCAATAAAATCCTGTGGTTGTGCTGTGTCACGCCCTTGTGTGAATAAAGTCTCCTGTTTGTATTTCTAGGCACGCCTTGCGTAAATATGATGTGTAATATACATTATAATTTGTATTGAATTTCTTAAGATATAACCGATTGCGCAATACCTATCGGTTAGGGTGCGCCTCATTACGTCTATCATAACGCTTAGCTCAGGAGAAACGTTACATAATTTGACGGGAAAGCTTACTTTGCTTTTCCATTGGTTTAATGTGCTTAAACTATCTACTTAGATACATTATGGCATCCCGGAAACGTAAGCACCCATTCCCAAGCTATGAAAGATGTAGTAGAGAGCGACCCGAGAGAGACACATAGAGTCAATAGAAGAGAGGCAATAGATAAAAGAAGCAGAGAGAACCAAAACTAAAAAAGAACAGAGAAGCCAAGAAAAGAAGCAGACGTCCAGGGCCCACCTGAATCTACGTAGAAATTATTCAACATTCGTTAATTACGACAACTCCACTAAAGAAGTCTTTTGGATAGCCTTGATGTTCTTCCGAATTGATTTGGACATCTTCAGATTGTTGCTGGACTAAGTGCGACTCGACACATACACACACTCTCTTCCTGTTATTTCTCAACTACGAAACATCAATTAATACCTTACGTGTTCCCGACTACCAGAAGATTCACCTACCAGAAGTTATCGTGCATCAGCGTCTCACCTCAAACAATGCATTTGTTCCCGAGAGTCGGCCGTTGATGAGTCTTCTAGCAACCAGAATCAAGACTTGTCTACACCATAATGAACACTGTTTCGCCCACCTGTTCTTATGTGCTGCATACAAGAAAACACCCAGCTATTCTACTTGGTAAGTAATTATAAATTTGATTCATATGCTTTCATATTCTATATCCATTTATGCTGTATGTGTTTTTATTTGTAAAAAATATTTGTTTTTAACGAAGAGTTTAATTACCCTGTCTGGACTCTGTTACTCATCCAAAGTGCACATGGCCTTATTATTTTTTCTTTCTTTTTTTACCCGAGACCTGAGTCCGCCTGGTCATAAAAATTATGTAATTGATGTCGCTGTCCACTAGCAATCTTCTCACCTAGTTACAGTTGCGAAGCGTAAGAGGAATTTGCTCCGGACTTTATCCCCACCTACGGGCGGACTCGGGTCTTGGGTGAAAAGGAAATGGGGTCGCAGCGAGTGATCTTTCCTAATCTCGGAAACCAGTATAGTTTCGAGCTCTTAGATTTTTGTAGTCTCAGTAGTCGAAAGGGTTAAAGCGCGGCACAGTACTCTTACTGGCTCCTGAGCGGTACGCTCGAGTCCTGCATGTGATAGTCATAAAAATTATCTTATATATATATATATATATATATATATATATATATATATGTATATATATACATATATGTATATATATATACATATATATATATATATATATATAAGTATATATGTGTGTATATACGAATATACATACATATATATGTATATACGAATACATACATACATACAAACATATATATATATATATATATATATATATATATATATATATATACATACATACATACATATACCAAGGCTTTTTCCCCCTTCCAAGGGAGGTAGCCAAAAGGGGAAAGGCATAAAAACACTCCCACCCATTTCATCCCTAAATACACTCGACACCCCTCCCACCCTTCCTCTCATCTGAGCGCCTCCTGGATGACGGGTCATCCCTGCACCCTGCCCACCGCCCTGGGTCAGAAGCAGTGTCGCAAGACACAGTACATCCACAGCAAGGCCGCTTCATTTAATCGGCGACCCCCCCTCTCCGTCCCCCTTTGCATATAAGGCGAGGACGGGGAGAAATCCCTTCGGGCTGCGTCAAATTTACTCACACATACTACCCCACCCCCCACCCCCCCGCCCATTCCTCCTCATGCAGTCACAACATCATCCATATACAACCATTCTCCACTCACCTCTGTCTTCCGTCCTCTCCCTTCCTTCCTCAACAGACATTCCCCTCTTTCCCAAAGCCCCCTTCACCCCATCCATCCACCTCATCCTAGGACGTCCCCTCATGTTCACTCCCTCCACATCTGCCTTCCATACCTCTTTTACTAGTCTTTCTTCACTCATTCTTTCCATGTGTCCAAACCATCCTAATATTCTTTCATCAACCCTATCTCCCAAATCCTTTTTCACCCCTGTTCTCCTCCTCACCTCCTCATTTCTCACTCTATCCAGCCTACTAACCCCCACCATACTTCTCAGACACCTCATCTCAAACACATTCAAACTCCTTCTCTCTTCTTCTCTTATGTTCCACGTTTCTGCCCCATACAGTGCTGTTGGCACAATCACTCCTTCATACAGTCTCCTCTTCGCATCCATTCCCAAATGTCTATTCCTCATTACACTCTTTAAACCACCAAGGCATTTACTCGCAAGAGTGCATTTTTCTATAAACTATGTATTATGTAAATTATGTATTGTGTATGTATTATGTACTATGTATGAAACTATGTATTATGTATGAAACCATGTACCATTTAAGTTTAGTGTCCCTTCGCCTTCAACGACTAGTGTCGTCTGCTAGGTGATACGTTGTTCGAAGTTACGATGAATGTATTCCTTGTATTGTGGTGTAGTATGAATGCTTAACCGCACTAGTACATGAATAATTATATGTAATCGTCATGTACAGTCAGATATAAAAACTTGTATCTTGTAACAAGGAATGTGGATGCCTTTAGTTTTGCTTTGTTTGTGGCCGAATGTGACGAGGGCGATTGGCCAGATAGGTTTTGGTTAGTTGCCTGGAGGGACCGAGCTTGTAAGAACTGGTGAGAATACCCTGTGTCAAGTAAGATTAAACATTTTTAGTTCCAGTGCATTTAGGTCTCTAGTGAGTAAATTAACTTTGATGATTATATTCCGAGTGTGTCTATGTCTATATGGTAATGGTTATACTTGTGCAAAGATCTTTATTTTCTTAAATACCCTTGTTGAAAGCTGCCGGCTTTTCCATGTTTCAATTCTCATTCGCCGGCAGCATCTTATTCTAAATTGGAATTGTTCTGTCATGCTTAAGCTTTCATTTATAATTAAATCTATTTTCCTTTGTTGCTCTTTATTTGAAACAATATAGTGGAATGCTCTTAAGAAACAGTTGACTGGTAATTACACATAACTTAAGGGCCCAAGTCCTCTCTCAAAATTCGGACTTTGTTTCGCCATATTGGGGCCCTCAATTAGAATACTCGGGGTTCATCGTGCCCTGGGAAGTCATGGCATAACTATATATATATATATATATATATATATATATATATATATATATATATATATATATATATATATATATACATATATATATATATTGTAACGTAATATTAGATATTACGTCATATGTGTAATTATGTTATAGAATTGTGTTCCTTTGTATTACATAACTATGTTCATATTTCTTGTCTATGTATGTATTGTAACAATGTTAAGCAGTAACGCCCGTCCACTATATGTAATCTTGCCTACGTGCGGAGAGGTGCGCACTCTTGTAGAACAAACAGACAAGCGAAATCCTGAATAGTTCGGAGCGCACAGATTTGACAGTTACTAAATAAATAGATTGTTCAAGCGAGTCGAGGGTCCTAAAACTACCCATGTTGACATGTTAACTTACCCTCCTCCTCACCCGCACCCTTAACCGGAAGTATCCCGCTTCCGGTCCAATGGTATATAAGCGGTTGAAACCGCTCATTCCTTGTCATATTCCCACATATTGATCTCTTGATAAAAACTAGAAGGTTTAGATTCATGAGACGATTGGTGTGAAGTGATCACCCTTTTTGCCTACATTACGTGTCTGATATACATTGCATTACTTTACTTATATTTGTACTTATTACTTATTCTGATGCATGTTCCTGATCTCTTTGTACTTAGATAGTACCATATTGTATACTTATCTTGTTTCTTATTTGAACGATAATTTCCATATTCTCGTAATCATGTAACGGTCCCATTGACCCTACTGCCCATTCTCTTTTGTGTTGATTGCCTGTAAATATTTTCCATTAATAATTTCGTTTACTAGTTTTATCGCTAGTTTAATATTCCTTTCCTGGAATCTTCTTTGTTACCTTTACTTCTAGTCTTACGAATTATCTAGGCCCTGACCAGATAGTTCAGTCCTACAGTGGCTTCTAGAAGTGCGCTGGTTCTTAAGCACTTAGACGTTATACGTAACGTCTCTTCACATACCAGCCGCCCGTAACAAAGTGGCGACCCTTGCCAAGGATATTGGATCAGGTATTTAACACATTCTTATAGAGATGGATGATATAGTTCAAGAATTCGTTCAAAATCCCAAGGTAAGTTTCTTAAAGAAACAAACTAAAGACACTTTGATAGAAATAGGCAAGCACTTTGGAGTAGACATTGATACAAGTTTGCGAAAGAAAAAAATACTTCAGGAACTCGTTGAAAATCTGATCGAAGATGAGATCTTATCTCCAGAAGAGATTACAGCTATACAAATTCCTTCAAATAGGTTAGAAATAGAGGCACGACTAACCGAACTTAAGATTAAGGAGATTGAATTAAAGGTCAGGAGAGTAGAAATTGAGGAGGAAGCTAAACTGAAACAAATGCAAATTGAGGCAGAATTTAAAGCTAAAGAGGAGGAAACTAAATTGAAACAAATGCAAATTGAGGCAGAATTTAAAGCTAAAGAGGAGGAAACTAAACTGAAACAAATGCAAATTGAGGCAGAATTTAGAGCTAGAGAAGAGGAAGCTAAAGTGAAACAAATAGAAAGAGAGAACGAAACTAAAGTCAAATTGGCAGAGTTAGAATTAAAGAAGGCAGAAGTAGAAGCTAGGATTGTTGATAGACGACCCGTAGTTCAGGAAGGTCATATAGATATTTCCAAGTATGTAAAACTTCTACCCCAATTTTCAGAAGGAGAGCCAGAAATTTTCTTTCTTCAGTGGGAAAAATTGGCGCAACAGTTACAAATCCCTAAAGAAAATTGGCCATTAATCATTCAAACACAATTTAAGGGTAAGGCTCAGCAAATTTATACTTCTCTTTCAGAAGCAGAAAGCGAGTATGATAATATGAAAGCTTGTATTTTAAAAGCTTATGAACTAATACCAGAGGCCTATAGACAGAAATTCCGTAATTATAGGAAGACACCTCAGTTAACATACGTAGAATATGCGGCTCAACAAGAGAGGTTATTCAATAGGTGGTGTTTGGCTAGTGAAACGGACACCTTAGATAGACTTAAACAGTTGATTTTGTTGGAGCAGTTTAAGAATACTTTAGAGACAGATCTTAGGATTTTTATAGATGATCATGTTCCCGAAACTTTAACTAAAGCTGCTGTATTGGCTGATGAGTTCACACTAAATCATAAACCTAAGTCAAGACAAATGGAATCCCAAAAGTCAAAGTCATATATTCCAGATTCAACAAAATACTCTGATCCTTGGTCCCCAAAGAAACGCTTTGAAAATCAGTCTAGCCCATCACATTTCAGTTACAGGTCTGATTTCAATCAATATCCTCCAAACCAACCTTGGCAAAGAATGGAAAGGTTTAAGACTAATCCCCCTGTAACTTGTTCATATTGTAAACAGGTTGGCCATCACATTTCTAATTGCAGAAAGAGACTGACACCCTCATTCTCCAATAAGACACCAACTCTTGTAAGTAATATAAAATCAGACGATTCAAAATCCTCTATTCAGGATACACTACCAAAGAAGCCGGTATTGTCAAGTAATGTAGAACCCCCCTCATCAGATCATGATCCTTGTTTCAAACCATTTGTATCTTCAGGAACTATATCTCATAGTAGTAGTTCACAACAATATCCTATTTCCATACTCCGAGACACAGGAGCAAAGCAAAGTCTGATATTAAATTCTGTCTTGCAGAATCAGGGTGAGTCATATACAGGTTATGATATATTGATAGAAGGAGTTGGAGGAATTATAAAATGTCCATTACATAATGTTTTCTTGCGGTCTGATTTAACAACCGGAATGGTTAAAGTAGCAGTAGTAGACTCTCTTCCCATAGTAGGAATATCCTTATTGTTGGCCAATGACATCGCTGGAAGCAAAGTCATTTCTCCCTTAATAACAAATAACCCTAAGACCTCAGTAGAACCTTCAGATAACTTACAGTTGTTTCCCGCTTGCGCTGTAACCAGATCTCAGTACAAGAAATCTGAAGAGGAGACCTATAATTTAGAATCCCTATTCTCCCAAACTGACCCATCTTCTTCTTCACCAGTTTCTCTATCTAGAGCAGAATTAATCAAAGAACAGAAGTCAGATCATTCTCTTAAAAATTTGTACGAGATTGTTTCATCTCCAGAAGAAGTTGAAAATATGTCACGAGGTTTCTATATAGAAAACGGAGTCCTAATGCGAAAATGGAGAGCATCCACCGCAACCGCTGACCAGCCATGGCAAGTAAGGAATCAAATAGTCCTCCCTCTTGGTTTCAGGAATAATGTTCTAAGATTGGCTCATGATACTCCCTTAGCAGGTCACTTAGGGGTAAGAAAGACCTTGTTCAACTTAACCCAACATTTCCATTGGCCCACGGTTGTCAAAGATGTTGCCCAATATTGTAAAACATGTCATACATGTCAACTTGTAGGTAAGCCCAACCAGAAAATTGTAGAAGCTCCACTCCATCCCATTCCTGTAATGGAAGAGCCATTTAAAAAAGTTCTTATTGACTGTGTAGGACCTTTACCTCCTTCAAGTAAAGGAAATCAGTACATTCTCACAATCATGTGTATGAGCACTCGTTTTCCAGAAGCAATTCCTTTGAAAAATATCAAAGCTCAAAACATAATCAGAGAAATGTTGAAATATTTCACTATGGTAGGATTTCCTAAGAACATTCAAAGTGATCAAGGAAGTAATTTTCTTTCCAACAAGTTTAGAGAAACTCTTGTAACACTAGGTATAAATCATGTAACTTCCTCCGCCTATCATCCTCAATCACAAGGTGCTCTAGAGCGCTTTCACCAAACGCTCAAGACAATGTTAAGAATCTTCTGTGCTGAGAACACTCGAAATTGGGAAGACGGACTCCCCTTTTTGTTGTTCGCCACCCGAACAACAATTCAAGAAAG
>NC_134810.1:5210364-5225364 GCF_046742065.1 Oratosquilla oratoria | reverse complement strand
TTATCATGAAAACGGGGTATCGCGTCTTTGGCGAGAGAGAGACTGAGTAATTCTCTTGAAGAGAATGCTGAAGTTGGCAAGTAAAACCTTTACAAAGTCATCAAGGTTGTAAATAGGGCCTATATCTGAAGCAAGAAGGTCATATGGAAGTCGCTTGTCTGAAGCAAAGATAACAAAGTATAGCGACTCCGATATGGACCTATTGATGGCACTGTTAAGGCAAGACTGAATCATAGGGGCAGGGTGATCCCAGGAGAGATGAAGGTCGAAAGCGGTGTCGGAGAACATTGAGAATCTTTCTGTTTTGGCATTCGACAAGGCCATTTGAACTGGGGTGGTAAGCAACGATATTACATTTTGTTATCTGAAAGGATTTTCAAATATTTAAAAGAATCTCATTGTTGAATTCCGTTCCATTGTCAGAGAGAAGGGTTTTGGGAGTAGTGAAGGGGCAAATGATTTTGTCAATGAAGGTCTTTGCAATCGTTTTAGCAGTCTTGTCCGGAACAGGTTCAAGGATACAGAATCTGGAAAAATGGTCTTTACACACAAACAGGTACTGATTTCCACTAGAAGTGAGTGGAAACTTGAGAAGGTCAATCGCAATCATATCAAAGGGTTTGCTAGGTATTGGATATGTCAAAATGGGAGTTTTACTGTGAATATGACCTTTATGGATAGCACAAAAATGGCAGGAGTCAATGTAGGTATGAATATATTTTTTCATAGTAAGCCAAAAGTACTAAAGTCTGGCCTGTGTTAAGCATTTGTCTTTACCTGGAATTGCAGCAAGTGGAGAATCATGTAAAAAGAACAGAACTTCAGGTGCTAAGTCAAAAGGAACTACGAGTTGTTGTACAAGTCTGCTTGTTTCATACTTGTTGGAAAGCGTGGTTTGGTGGTAAAGAACGTCATATACGAGTCTGAAGTGTTCCAAGGAGGTGGGGAAGTCTGTAAGGTCTGATGTTTCTCCTGACTCGAGAGAAAATATCAGACGTTTCCACATTGGGTCGGATCTTTGAGCTGCATGAATACAAGGGAATTGAAGTGAGATGCATCAATAGGAACCTGTGCATGAGGCACATCGGAGTTAATGGTACAAACTGGCAAAGAAGGACTGTGGTCATCGATGACTTGTACTCTTGCAGGATACACTAGAAAATCACATAAGTTTGTACCAAATTTGAGATGAAAGGGGGCATTAGTGTCACTGGCAACTAGAAAAGAAGTTGACCTTTCTTGGTGGTAGTGCATAAGGCTGAATTTAGCGATATACCATTGACATGGGTGGATTCTGACATACAGAGAACATCGCATTCCTGAGCTCGGAAAATGCGAAGCTGCACTTTGCAATACACATGTGGTAGTAGAGTCACGGGTGTTGTTAACACTGCATGAGTAGTACGATACATGGTGGAAAGTACATTGGAGACAGGGGAGGAGGTAATTATCAGTTCATCTAAGGGAGAAGAGAAATGTTGCTCCGTTGGAGAGAATTCTGAAGAAGGGGAAGGGCATTTGGTATTCCGTTTTCTAGATTTTGACATGCGAGAAGAACGCATTCACTTCGTACGGTTAGAAGATTTGGTCAAGGCAGGTTCACTGGAAGGAGGGATTGAAGTCTGAATGGAAGGTTCAGACGACGGCTGTACAGTGTCCTGTGAAGTGAAATGTAGAGCAGGCAGGGTGGAAGTAATATCCTTTTGAGGTGACTGAACATGGTCAGGGGGAGGGGGGGAGGAGCAGTAGCAGCAATAGTGGGAACAGAAACAACTGGCATGCTTTGTTGAGGGGAGGGGGATTGCTCAGAACTAGGAACTGTAGGAAGTGGTGTAGGGGTAGTCGCCAGAGGGAGGGCAGGAATTAAATGACTACCATAAGCAATGCCATGATATGTGGGGTAGACGACAATGCCATATGGCTGCATGGTGTGTAGACCTAGAAGCACATCTGCAGGAAACTGTACATCGGCCACATAAAGGGGAGTTTGAATGTCTGGACTCTCAGTAGTGAGACTGATTGGAAGATGGATCTTACCTAGAACTGGAAATGGAACACCATCTACGTTAATAAATTGTAAGTCGGAGGGTTCCAAGAAGGTGACACGCTTATAGCAGGAGCGGATTTTGAGGAAGGTTGAAGAAGATATAATATTCATAGGGGATCCAGTATCTATGACGAGAGATATAGGGATGTTATGTACAGTAGAAGGAATGGAAAGAGCAAGTGACCATGTGTTAGAGTTAGAAAGAGTACAAACGGGAAGGGACATGGGGATGGAACATGAATGTTAGGAGGGGGAGTCTTGAGAGAAACAGAGGGAGATAGTCATTTAGGAGAAGAAGAAAGGGAAGTCTGACGGGGAGGGAAGGGATTATTAGAATGAGTGGAGTTGAAAACACGACACTCTGTAACAGTGTGAAAACAAAGGCCATAAATAGGGCATTGTTTATCGGGAGGAGGGTTAAGACGGAGAGCCCAACGGTTGGCATAGTATCCCTGTTTCAGACAGAAGTAAATAGATGACAGGGTTACGGGAGGACGATCTTTGTCTAGGGCGAGAGTTGGACCAGGCGCGAGAAGTGTGTTTATAACGAAATGAAGGTTTGGAAATATGAACAATAGGGAAGGTAGGTTTGGTGACAGGGACTGACTTGGATGAATCATTAATTTTATTAGAGAAATCCGTTAAGGTTATACCTGGAGTGAACTTCACGGACGAAGTTTTGGCTAAGGTGTCCAGATGGAGAAGAGAAAGAAATCGAAAGTAGAAAATGAGGGAAACAACATTGGCAAGGGAGATTTTGTCACCAGCTTCAAGCCAGTCGGAAGATGTGAGAGCTGATTTAAGTTCGGACTTAAGGTTAGATGCGAGTTTTAATGTTTTCTTTTTTCGCACGTAAGCAGGAGAGTTTGATTTGAGAGCAAGGTTATAAAGAGGAGTGAGGGAACCCAGGGTATCGCGTTCTCCAAAGGTACGTTTGAATTGGGTAACATAGTCAGCATAATTTGTGCAGGCTGTGAATGCATTGGAATGAAGGAATGAATTGCTATTTTCTCCTGATCTGTAGCGCATTTTCTGCGGTCAATAGCCGTGTGGGTGGGAATGTTGTAGCCCGTAAACTTGGTCACGTCGACAGTTTCATGTACTATAGTCATTTGTTGTGGAATGGGAGGATGGGTGGACGAGGAAGCGATGGTAGGAGGACTCGAAGGTGGAGTTTGAGACATTCGGGATATAGGTAGTAGAGGTATTGACTCTGGGGATGAAGGTAGTGGAGGAGGTGACTCAGGGGATAAAGGGAGTGAACGGTTAAAGAATGGTGGAGTGCGTGGAGAGAAGTGGATTGAATGACGAGGGAATTTGGGACTAGGAAGAGGATATCGAGAGAATTTAGGCATGCAGGAAAGGGTGTGTAGTGTCAAAAAATTTTCCACTTACCTTGAAAATAGTAGGAAGAAGTGTTGAAGAAGCAGGTAGTATCGAAGGAGAAGGAGAAACACACTGAAGATGGAAAACACACAAAGAATATCTTAGCTGCAAAAAGTGGAAGGAATTAAAAAGATACAGAGAGGAGATACAATCTTAATTATATATGTAATTATAATGTGTATAAAAGAATTGGAAATATGTTATATTTTTAGATACTGGAATCACAATAAACACTATCACAAGAAACACTAACAGTCAAGTTCACAGCACAGAATGTCAATCTTGAAAGGAAGGCGATCTCACGGAACCGGTGAACTCCGGTGAGCAGGGGAGAAGACCGGTGAAACTGCGGAACTCGATGAGTGCAGTAGGATCCGGGCTGATGGCGTGCATAAACTAGGGCACACGAGGACGTAGGGTGGGTAGAAAATAGACCCACGGGGACCGATGATTGACAGGCGACTTCCTGCCACTGCTAGACGAAGGGAGGGAGATGGAGTGAGAGTGGTGGAGGAGATGACGCAGATGCGATAAACAGGAAATGGGTACTGCTTGCTGGGGGCTGTTGCACAGTTCACACTTGGTAAACGTGGTTGTGGAGGCGGAAGTGACCCTAGAGAAGATATCGGAGACGTTCTCTAGAGATGGAAGAGAACGTTGTTGCAGGCGAGTATTAGTCAATCAGGATGGAAGGCAGGTAACTTGCCGTAAGTTGGAAAGCAGTTAACGTCGTCAGAAGCGTCGGACACAGCGTTGAAGAGTTTGCGTACAATGGGTGTGGGTGGGTGGGTAAGAATTCATTTATCGTAGCTAATGTTCGTAGCTACCATATGTTGGGTGTTGTTTATGACTCAACGTAGGTTAGTAACGAAAGATATTAGAGTTCCGGGTCACAGTTTATTGGATCACTGAATTTGTACACACCTCTCATTCAAAACCTCTCACTAGGGTAACCCGCTCACAACTGATTGCTTGCGCGTCACTGCGCATCTCTTTCCACTGGGCATATTTCTACTGTTACCATTTTCTCATTTTGTTTCATTTATTCCCTTTCATACAGAAAGCAACGGACACACAAAATAATACGTTAAATTGGTATAAGTAACAAGGATAATCTATTTACATTCATTCTACTTATACATTACAATAATTGAAATGATAATTAAATAAGTAAACAGAAATGGTAATTTACGATTCCTTCCTGGAACTTCGAGAACAGGTTGACACACGCACGTACACACATACACACTTCTAATTACGCATTACTTGCATCTCTTACATGTATACAAATGCTAATTTGTATATACAATATTGCTACAAGTTACTTGCCGTATGTAAAATCTGCCTGAAAAAAATGTCAAGCAGATATTTACATACGGCAACTTATAGCAAATTTACTTACAATTTTCACAAAGGATTACAAAAGAAGACCATGCCGACAAAATATCTTCTGGTCCTTAACGGGGTCTGATGCGAAAAAACAAAATAAAATAAATAAATAAATAAATAAATGAATAAAGAAGTAGATGAATGAATGAAATAAATTAATAGATAATGATGAATAATAAATAAACAAAAATAATAATGATCTATAATAGATAATACATAAATAGATAACAAAACGTAGCATAGATAATAACTAAATAAATAATAACAATAGGAAAAATGAGAGGAATTACAGCATATCTCTTAGGTGCTTATCTAAATGAATCTTAAAATTTCGAACTGTATTACATTGCACTGCCTCTGCATTAAGTTTATTCTTTTCATTCACCACAAGGTTGGGGAAGTTGTTTCTACCCACTTCTAAATTAAATCTCTTTCCTGACAGTTTGAGACCATTATTTCTTGTTTCATTTGCATTCAGTGCAAATTTTTTTTTTGTCACTTTTGATGTTGTTAATTCCCTTTAGAATTTTAAAAACTTGTATCAACCCTGAGTCTAGGCTTTTTTAGGGAAAATAGATTCATATGTTTTAGTTGATTTTTGTATGGTTTCTTTCTGATATTTTGAATCAGTTTTGTGGCTCGCCGTTGTACTTTTGAAAGTAATAAAAGATGTTTTGGAAAGAAATTAAGAGAGGAAGAGGAGGCGAATCAAGTAGTGAAGAAAAGGTAAAAGGTGCAGATGGAGAGATGATTATGGAAGAGAAAGCAGTAATAGGAAGATGAGCAGAATATTTTAGGAAGTTACTAAATGTGAAGAAGGATAGGGAGGGAAAGGTAGTTGCAGTCGGAAGTGCTAAGAAAATTACCGTAATGAGTGAGGACAATGGAGGAGAAATAAGGAAAAATGAAGTGAAGGCAGTTGTTAAGATGATGAAAGCAGGTAAGGCACCTGGTCTGGATGGATGTCATGCATAATATCTGAAAAGAGAAGGTACAGTGATGGTGAACTGGTTGGTGAGGTTATCTAATGTTTGTTTAAGGGAGGGTAGAGTGCCGGAGGACTGGAGGAGTACCTGTATAGTTCCACTTTACAAAGGAAAAGGAGACAAGTGTGTGTGTATTAGATTCAGAGGGATTAGCTTGTTAAGTGTAGTTGGGAAGGCTTATGGAAGAGTCTTGATTGAGAGGATTAGGAGAGGAACAAAGGGAGTAATTGGTGAGGAACAGTGTGGGTTTAGGACAGTTAGAGGTTGCGTCGATCACATTTTTGTGGTAAGACAGATATGTGAGAAAGCTATAGGAAAAGATAAATATGTTTTGGGGGCTTTTATACATTAAAAAAGGCTTATGACAGGGTAAACAAGAAGGCATTGTGGAAGGCATTCCAGATATATTGGATAGGAGGAAATCTTTTAGGAGCTGTCAAGAGTTTTTACGAGAGTAGTAGAGCGTATGTCAGGATTAGAAATGGAGAGAATGAATGGTTTGAGGTAAAGGTGGGACGTCGTCAGGGATGTGTTACGTCGCCCTGGCTGTTGAGTTTATACATGGATGGAGTGGTGCGAGAGGTAAATGCACGGGTAGTGGGTCAGGGATTGGAGATGGTTAAGGAAAATGGGAGATAAGCAAGTTGATGTTTGCGGACGGCACTGCGCTCTTAGCAGGATCAGAGGAGGGACTGAGGAAGTAGATGACAGAGTTTGGAAAGCTGTGTGAAAGAAGAAAGTTGAAAATAAATGTGGATAAAACTAAGATGATGAGATGTACAAGGGGTGAAAATGACAACAGAATGGAAATGAATATCAAGGGAGAGAGACTGGAGGAAGTGGATAGTTTTAGATACTTGGGTGCGAATGTGGAAGTAAAGGGAGTAGTGGAGGTGGAGATAGAATCTAGATTGAGAGAAGTGGGTAAATGCCTTTGATGATTTAGTAGTGTAATGAGAAATAGACGTTTGGGAATGGATACAAAGAGGAGATTGTATGAAGGAGTGATTGTGCCGACAGCCCTGTATGGGGCAGAAACATGGAACATAAGAGAGGAATAGAGATGGAGTTTCAATGTGTTTGAGATGAGGTGTCTGAGAAGTATGATAGGGGTTACTAGGCTAGATAAAGTAAGAAATGAGGAGGTGGGGAGGAGAACGGGGGTGGAAAGGGTGTTGGAAGATAGGATGGATGAAAGAGTATTGGGATGGTTTGGAAACATGGAAAGAATGAGTGAGGAAAGACTAGTAAAAGATGTGTAGAAGGCAGATGTGGATGGATTGAACATCAGTGGGTGACCTAGGATGAGATGGATGTATAGGATAAAAGAGGCTTTGGGGAAGAGGGGAATATCTGTTGTGGAAGGACGGGAGAGGACAGAAGACGGGGTGAATGGAGAATGGTTGTGTATGGATGATGTTGTGATCCATGAGGTGGAATGGATGGGGAATAGGGGGTGAGGGATATGTATGAGAAAAATTTGAAGCAGCCCGATGAGCTGCATAAATTTTTTCACCGATTTAATGAAGCGGCCTTGCTGTGGATTTGTTGTCTTGCGACACTGCTTCTGACCCAAGGTAGTGGACAAGATGCAGGGATGACCCGTCATTCAGGAGGTGTCAAGAGAAGAGGGAGGGAAGAGGGTGGAGGGGAGGGGAGTGTGATAGGGATGGAATGGATGGGAGTGGTTTTTATTCCTTTGTTTTTTGACTACCTCCCTTAAAAGGGGAAAAAAGTCTTTGGTATATGTATGGTATATGTGTGAATAAAATGGCGCATGAATGGAACCCTGAGGAAATTCATTCGTAATATTTTTCCATCTAGAAGTTTTACCATTTATAACATATAAGTTTGCTTAATAGACTTACACTTATTCCGTGTAAAGCTAATTCAGCAAGTAGTCTTTCGTGCTGGACGGTATCAAAAGCTTTCGCACAGTCCTGATATATTAAATTTATGTTCTTTCTTTTGCCATTATTTCAGATAACCGTGTTGTAGAATTCGAGTAGGTTAGTCACATAGGAACGTTCCGTCTGAATCCATGCTGGCTATCATTTATTAGACAGGTACTTTCTAAATGGTGTTTGATGGCATCTCTGATGATAGTTTCCATAATTTTTACTACGATTGAAGATAAGCTTTTGGGCCTGTAGCTCATTGGTTTCTTTTTGTCATAATTTTTTAATACGGGGGTAACGTTAGCTAACTTACATTCTCTTGTGATATCTCCGGATATAATTTATTTACTTATTTATTTATTCTTTATCTGTTTGTTTATTTATTTTTTATAATTTCTGATGGAACGATAATCTCGTTTTTCTTTTCCTTTAGGATTCTTGGATGCCAACCGTCAGGCCCAGGTGTTTTATTAACTTTTTTTTTTCTATATATATATATTTATATATATATATATATATTTACAGTAGTAAGTTTCCCTTAGACTTATTAAAGGCTTCAGCTAGGAACTCAATGTGAGGTGTTTCGTTTACGAATTCTGAGCTAAAATAGTTGCTTAAAATATTACTTATTCCTTCATTCGAATGTTAAAGTTGACTGTCAGCAGGAAACAATGGGCCAATGTGATTCCTAATTACTTTCTTATCTCTAATGTAACTGTAGAATTCATCTTTGGATTTACCAGGGATATTTATTTCTTATTGTCGCTTGCCTTTTTTATATATATATATTTTTTTATCCATCTATATCATCATATAACTTTGATAGTCGTTTGGTGCACCAGAACACTTGTATTTCTTATAAGTCTTCCTCATTTTAGCAATACATTTTTCACTTTCTTGACAAGCTAATTTGGCGAGACTGATATGGGGTCGTTTGTCATTAAATGGGATATAAGTATAAATCATCTTAGTAAGCGTATTTTGAAATATTTCCCACATCTGACCTACAGGCCTTTTACTTAATTTTGCCTCCCAGCCTGTAAGTCGAAGCTCTTGACGTAGTCCTATGAACTGAGCTTTACTGAAATAAGGCATTTTAAATACACATCTATCTATTCTTTTTTTTTCTGTTTGAAACTAAGTTATGATTACTACTTGCAATGGCTTCACCAACTTCTAGATCAGTCATCATGTTTTCGCGGATAGGAATCAATTGATCGATTACGTTTCCATGTCTTGTGGGCTCTTGTACGTACTGAACTAGATAATTGTCATCGAGAAAATCTATCAGGCGGCTGCCTATATTACCATGTGCGAAGGTCGTCCAATCAATGTCGGTAAAACTAAAATAACCCATTATCAATAAGTCCCGGTTGCAGAAACTATACAGTTTTTTAAACAATAGTTTATCGTTTGCTAATGATAATGTTTTTGGCCTATATATTACACTTATATTCATCTTTTGTCCATTAGTTTGGGTTAATGTTAATTCTACCCGTTAATTATCATATGCATCCTATTTTACTTTAATAAACAGGCCCCGTGTGAACGAAGCTTTAGGAAGAAGGTGAGGGTCAGTAAAACTGGAGGAACAGTAACTGTCCTTATATAAAAGTAAAATATTAAGACAGATAATTTCATAGTTCACGAAATGAAACGATGTGATGTAAAAAATACATTAAACTCTGTATAGGAATTATCATTTTTGGATTAGATTTGGGTGTTGTAATCTCAGCCGAAGGCAAGTCAGTAAATGAGCTTCAGGTCACTATCTGCGGCAATTTGACGAATTTATTATTTATAATGATAGAACCAGAGCCTGTGAACTCCATTCTTGCATTTGATATCAATATATTGAATGTGAACAGGTTCTACAGAATAGGATGACTTATAAGTACCACCAAAATAATAACGATTACATAGTTTGGTATGCCTAATGTCTTCCTTTCCAAAAATAAACCGATAGATAGAGAAAGTAGTAGATAGAAAAATAAGAAGATAGACATGGGTAAATGAATATATTATATATAAATATACAGATAAATAGATAAATCATTGAATAAATAAATAACAAATAAATCAGTACTTATAAAATAAATCAGATGTATAAACAAATTTAAAATAAATATATCAACATATAGCTAAGATAGAATAAGATATATTATAAATAATGAAAAATCATGAATGAAATTAAGATAAACAACATTAACTTCACTCATCACAAGCCATACGTAAAATATCCAAGTCCAGCTGCTATCACACGGTTACCAATCAACACGGGCAGAAGGGACCATATCATTACAATATAAATTAATACAAACTCTCTCAATGAATATTCTACATTGTGATAATATGCCCCCTCCCGCCGTGATAAATACGGAAACGATTGATGAGCGAATGTTTTCTTTACAGTTACCACCACAAAAGCTGTTTACGCCTCTCCAAGTAATTGCGTGGTAATTTCCCCTTTTTATAATTTTATGCATTAAACATATATTCTAGTTTATACATGATCAGAGTAGTTTCATTCACCGTTGTCTGTTTAAGGTGACACATTCATTTGGATGTGTATTTGAATGAAAATCTTAGACAAGAGAATGGAAATGAAGCTGAGAATGTTTTGCTGTTTCTAGATCAAGTAGCTCATGCCTGTTGGCAATTACATATTACGACTATGTTGTATCCCTACAATATCTATGGACAATTCAGCGATTATCCTTGATTACTTATACATACATACATACATATATATATATATATATATATTCAAAAAGTACAGTGATTATGTTTTTTATCAGTTAAGAAAATTTTATCTATTTTCATGAAACGTCTTTTATTTTTTGCTCAGGTTGTATGCCCATAATAACATACGTATAATACGTTTATATATAGGCGCTTTGGTTTTATGGGCTGGTCATGATTCAGGCTTTGCAAAATTATTCCCATAACCCTAACTGGCAACCCACTCAAGTTACTCATTTTGTCTCAAATAGATTGACGAGTAACTAGCCCCTCCTCTTCCTTAGCTTACCAACTTTTATCTGAAATGAATTTATGAATTTCTAAAGTTTCATCCACACAAACGGACATTCTGCTGATTTGTCTTTTACAGATCAAGACGCTGAGTTTGTTGCCAAGAACAATATTCTCTTTTACGTTTGCAGTCACTATATACTCGGGAGGGCGGAGCTTGATAGTCCTCATATATTGACTGATGCGATTTGTTTGCCACCATTTCTAGAGATCACACCTATTCCACAAAAGGTAATTTGGCTTTCAAACAAACACAGGAATGTTAACGGGAATTGAGTCAACAATTCGGCATCTACTGGGAGATACGTTTGGCTTCAACTAAGTCGAGACAAATTGCTCCCGATGGTGACATTTGTAATTTCTCTTATAGAGTACTGTCGTGTGTTGTAGGAGCATTTCGTTTGAATATGATATTTGGAAATTGGTTATTAATCTCTTCTTCAATATCTATATATAATTGAACTTTGTTTATTTTGACGAGGTAATGACTTATAGCTACGGTAGCAAAATAATTAACATGTTTTCTTAAGACATTTGAATGAATTTATATTCGTTGTTTTTTATGCACAATCACTTTCTCCCTCTCCAGTCCCTTTTCTCCCTTCATTCACCTCATTTCCTATTTCCTCCTCGCCCACCCTCTCCCTCACCTTCCTCTTTGTATTATCGCCACACACACACACACACGTCTCCAAAGGTGACAACAAATATAATAACCACAAACCCTTTAGAAAAATTTTAAGCGCGCGCGCACACATACACACACATACACACACACACACACACACACACACACACACACACACACACACACACACACACACACACACACACACACACACACACACACACACACACACACACACACACACAAACGAACGTTCATTCTAACAACACGTAAAAGTAACAATTTGAATTCCCATGAAACACATTAAAAACTGAAATTCTCAACAGAGCTACAATAGCAGGATACCTAAGTTATGTTAAATGGAAAAGGGAATGCTCGTGTATACCTAAGATGGTTTAATTACAGTGCAAAAAGTGAGTATTGAAGAAAAAATGGAAAATAACGAAAACAGGCCAGTGAAGTCCTCTGATGGTAAAGCACTGAAGCGAAACGTAAACACAAACCCAGAGCTATCTACCGGTACAATAAGAACATAAGAATGAAGGAGACTACAAGAGACCATAAGGCCTACATTAGGTAGCTTTGTATCAATCACTATCTGTCATCCCCATCCATAAAGTTGTCTAATTGTTTCTTTAAACAACTGATAGTTTCAGCACTTACTACATGGTTACTAAATCTATTCCATTCGTCGATCACCCTATTAATACACCAATTCTTGCCTATTTTCTTCTTAAATCTAAATTTGTCCAGTTTAAATCCATTACTGCGAGTCCTGTCCTGTTGTTTTAATATGATGACCTTGCTTGCATCACCCTTGTTAAAGCCTTTGATCTATTTGAACGCCTCTATTAGATCACCCCGCACTCTGCGTCTTTCCAGAGAGTGTAGGTTAAGGTGCCTAAGCTTCTCTTTATAAGGCAAATTTTTTAATCCATGTATCATTTTGGTCATTCTTCTCTGTATTGATTCTAGTAATATGATGTCCATTCTGTAGGACGGAGACCAAAACTGTACCGCATAGTCAAGGATGGGTCTAACTATCGCTAGATAGAGTTTGATAATTACCTCTGCACTTCTATTCGTTACCGTCCTAGCAATAAGACCTAATGCTCTGTTAGCTTTATTCCTGGCGCTAATGCACTGTTTCCTGGTTTTAAGGTCCGGACTCACTAGAATTCCCGAGTCTCTCTCGCACTCAGTTTTTTCTAAAAGCGTGTTATCTAAGTTGTATCTATTTTCGGGGCTGTGTAGCCCTACGTTTAGCACGCTACACTTAGAGATATTGAAGTTCATTTGCCATTTCGCCGACCATGTGAACAATTTGTTAAGATCATCCTGCAGAATCTCTGTGTCGTCTCATGGCCTAATTAGGCGTCCTATTTTAGTGTCGTCCACAAATTTACTAATATCACTATTTATCCCCATCGTCTAAGTCGTTTATATACATAATGAACAACAATGGACCCAAAACCGAGCCCTGGGGAACCCCACTAGTAATATTGCCCCACCTAGATTTTACTCCATTTATGGTGACCCGCTGTTTTCTGTTACTAATCCAAGCTCTAATCCATTCTAACACTTTTCCTCCTATGTTTTGATTTTATTTAGTAGTCTCTGGTGTGGCACCTTGTCGAACGCTTTGCTAAAGTCAAGGTAAATAACATCGTAATTATCATTGTTATCTGACGCCTTATATACTTTAGTGTAAAAGGATAGAAGATTAGACACATATAACTTACCCTTGGAGAAACCATGCTGTGTATGACGAATTAAATTATGTCTTTCGGTGTGTTTTCTGAGTCTATTTACTATTATTGATTCAAGCATTTTTCCCATAGGCGATGTCAAATTGATTGGCCTGTAGCTGCATATAGACGATCTATCTTCCTTCTTAAAAACAGGAACAATGTTTGCCTTCCTCCAAGCAGTAGGCACAAAACCAGTGTCTACCGATTTATTAAATATTTTAGTTGACTGTTCGCAGATTTCAAATTTACACTCCTTAAGCATTCTCGGAAAATTTTCGTTTGAACCCGGGGATTTTGTAGCTAGTCTTTCAATCTGCTTGACTACTTCTTCTTTACTAAGGCTGATATTAGATAGACTACTTTCTTCATCCCCAATGAAAATCGGATCGAAGTCAGGTACTTTATTTATCTTCTCATTAGTAAACATCGAAATAAAATAATTGTTAAACTCCTCACTCATTTTTCCTCCGATTCTATTATGACGTTTTCATCGTTTTTAATTGGTCCTATTCTTTCTTTCTTTATTTATTTATTTATTTTTTCTATGGGGATGAAAGAAACCCTTTAGGTTGGATCTTGCTTGACTGACAACCATAATTTCATACTCGTAATTACGTTTCACTGTATGTATATTCTTTTTAATCAGCTTTGCCATTTCGTTATATCTTGATCTAAGGTGTGTTTCCCCGATTTTTATTTTTGCGTAAAGTCCTCTTTTCCTTCCGATCTCATGTTTCAATCTGTCCGTCATCCATTTGGGAGCATTACTATTTTCCGTATTGACTTCAGGGGGATAAATGTAAACATGAGCTTTAGATCTCCGGTTGAAAAATAATTATACCATTAATAGTGCGACCATGAAAAAGAGGTAAACGAACAAATAAGGGTAATCAATCAAATCAGCCATCCTGAGTCCACTGCTGAACAAAGGTCTCCTTCATAACATTCCATGATTCACACGACCGCGCCATCCTCTGCCACGTCACTCCTGCAAACTTCTCAATCTCGTCTCTCCACCTTCTGTCTGGTCTCCCTCTTCCACGCTTCCCATCTCGCGGCGTCCACTCAGTAACACACTTGCTCCATCGCTCATCAGTCGTTCGCACTAATTTACCTGCCCAATTCCACTTCCTCTCTTTTACTGCTTCCACAATATTTTTCACTCTAGTCTGCTCTCTCACCCACCTTGCTCTCTTTCGGTCTTTCAGCGTTATTCCCATCATTGATCTCTCTATTCTCCTCTGTGCTGTCCTTAGTTTTGTTTCCATTGCCTTCGTTAGTTTCCAAGTCTCACACCCGTAGATTATTGCTGGTAGAATGCATTGATTGTAAACTTTACGTTTTAAACATAAAGGTAGAGAGTCTCTCAGGATCTAATTATACTTACCAAACACTTTCCAACCAATTGTAATGCCTCTTTATATTTCATTATCATGATCTCTCGTCACTTTCACCATCTGGCCTATGGATGATGAGGAAAGAGAAAGAGGAACGTCATTAAAAATCTAAAAGAGAGAGAGAGAGAGAGAGAGAGAGAGAGAGAGAGAGAGAGAGAGAGAGAGAGAGAGAGAGACAGAGCGAGAGACCGGGAAAAGAAAGTTCTATTGGAGAGTAACTGTTTGTTTAACAGAAGGTGCAGCGAAGCAAATGATAGAAGAGATAAATCTACGAAAAGATAAAAAAAAATAGAAAGTGGCAAATATATACCTATCAAAGGAATAAATATGTAAAAATACACTGGGAAGAAAAAATAAAATATGGAAAAGACATAATAGAAAAATGTAGGGACCAGCCCAAACTATTCTATAGATATATGAACGGTAAAAAAAAAATAAAAATAAAAAAAAGTAACCGTGATACTTTGCCAAGGAAATATGGAATA
>NC_134810.1:5192864-5195364 GCF_046742065.1 Oratosquilla oratoria | reverse complement strand
GCTGAGGGGAATCCATTTCACAAAGTGGTTTCATGTGAGATAGACCTCTCCCCAAAGAAAAAGAAAAATAGATAACAAATAATAATAATAATGATAATGATAATAATAATAATAATAATAATAATAATAATAATAATAATAATAATAATAATAATAATAATAATAATAATAATAATAATAATAATAATAATAATAATAATAATAACAATGAAAATAATTATAATAATAGTTAGGTAAGATCATTATCGATGTCACTGATCTATGCACCGATGGTTCCTCAAGCCAAACCCTGAGGCGCAGCGCTTTCCACATGTTGGACATGGGATACCGTCCCCAGGAGGAAGAGGGTTTTGGGCCTGGTACTCGTGCCTGCGGGTTCGCTGGAGGTTTCTGGTAGCTGTGCGTTTTTCCTCGAAAGTCTCAGCTGCTTGCTTGATGGTTAAGCGCCAGGTACATCGGTCCGAGGCAAGGGTTTCCAGTTGGTTTGGTTCTATATCGCATTTTTTAAGGTTTCGTTTCAGCTGGTCTTTGAACCTCTTCTTCTGTCCACCAGTCGCACGGGTCCCATCTCTCAGTTCACCATAGAGAACCTGTCGAGGGAGACGGTTTTCTGGCATTCGTATGATATGTCCAACCCAGCGCAACTGGCGGGTGATTATCATTGACTCTATGCTGGTGGTGTTAGCAGTTTGAAGAATGTCGACGTGTGGTACACGGTTACGCCAAGTGATGCCTAAAATGCACTGTAGACAGCGGATGTGGAAGGCCTCCAGTCTGCGGACTTCTTTACTGTAAAGCGTCCAGGACTCACTGCCGTACAGTAGAATGGGAAGACAGATGGCAACATACACTTTGACTTTGGTTTTAACAGTCAGATCTCGGTTTGTATATACCCTCTCCCTGAGCTTGCCAAAGCTTATTGTGGCCTGGCGAATGCGGTTCTGAATCTCCGGTTCAAGCTCGCAGGTAGAAGAGAGAATGCTACCAAGATACTTGAAGACATCCGCGTTTTTTAGTTCTTCCCCTTCCACCGTAAACCTGGAGAGTATGTTGGGGTTACACCGTTGGGGTTCGAATAGGTACTGAAGTACCTCAGTCTTGTCCGCATTGACCAGCATACCTCCTGCTCGGTATGCATCATTGGTGGCTGTAATATTTCTCTGGAGTGCTTGCTGTGTTGGGGATGGGTATGCTGCATCATCAGCATACTGAATATCGAGTATGTAGGTTGTGCGGACTTTGGTTTTAGATTTCAGCCGCTGAAGATTGAATAGGCTTCCGTCTAATCTGTAGTTTATGGCAATGCCGTCTTCAGCTCGGGTGTTATAGCGTGCTAGAAGGGTAATGGCAGAAAGGTACAAGTTGAATATGGTGGGTGCAAGGACGCAGCCTTGTTTAACACCAATCGATACCTCAAAAGGGTCCGATAGCAGGCCCCCTGCACATATTCTTGCGGACATACCTTGATGGAATGCTCTAATGATGGCCATAAACTTGGGTGGGCATCCGCACTTTGTCATGATCTTCCAGAGCTCCCGGTTCACGGTGTCAAAGGCTTTTGCTAGATCAACAAAAGCAAAGTAGAGGTCCTGTCTCTGTTCTTGTGCTTTTTCCAGTAGTTGCCTGGCGACAAAAATCATGTCGGAGGTGCATCTTTCCTTTCTAAATCCGCACTGTGTCTCAGGTAGAACTAAATCTGAAACGTAGCCAAGTAGTCTGGTCAGCAGGACACGGGCTATAACTTTTCCTGCAGTATCTAGGAGAGCGATTGCACGATAGTTAGCACATTCAGCTGCGTTCCCCATTTTCTTGTATATCATTACCATGATTGGATCTTTGAGTGATTGTGGTAAGTAGCCAGCTTCCCAAAATACCTTAGTCCACTTGTGGAGTCACCGAGTCACAGCATGGCCCCCAAACTTGAATATTTCAGCTGGTATGCCATCAGGTCCTGAAGCTTTGTTTTTTCTCAAGCTTTTGCAGGCTGCATGGACTTCGGTAAAGGTGGGTGCAGCATCTAGGTGGTCAAGAAGGGGTAGACATGAAGACGGTCAGCAAATTGTGCATCTATTGGGTTCACTTGGTTTAGGAATTGACTTAGGTATTCAGACCATCGGTCCAATACGCCTTGCTGATCTTTGATGATGTGGCCATTAGCTGCTTTGAGAGGCGCTATCGAACTTTGGCGTGGCCCATACGTTACCTTTACGGCTGCGAAAAAACTTTGCTGGTCGTTTTCATCTGCAAATTGCTGGATTTTTCGAGCTTTCTGGCACCACCAATCATTTTGCATCCGTCGAAGGGAGCGTTGAGCCTCAGCTCTGAGGGTGTTGAAATTTGCACGCAGAGAGTGGTTATATTGGTTACTGAGAAGGGCTGCATGTGCTTCATTCTTCCTTTGGAGAAGTGTATGTATTTCTGCATCATTCTCATCGAACCAGTCTTGGTGTTTCTTCTTAGAGATGCCTAGAACTTCGGAGGCTGTATGATGCAGTGTGTT
>NC_134810.1:5165364-5180364 GCF_046742065.1 Oratosquilla oratoria | reverse complement strand
CCTTCGATGCTCCAGGGATACTACTATGACCTTTCAGTTAATTGAAGTCACTGTGGGCAATGGTAAACTTCGACTTTGCAACGTATACTCTGCCCCTGGTGTTATTAATCTTGTTGCCCTCCCAGTACCTACAAATCGTGGAATGATTTATATGGGGGATTTCAACGCTCGACAACCTGCTCTTGGTGATGCCTCCCCTGTCCCCAACCGTAGTGGAATCCCTCTACTCAACTACATACATCGGTACCGACTCACACGATGGGAAACTGGTGGAGCCACACATGCACGTGGAGGCACAGTTGACCACATCATCACGTCTGGCCTCGTGCCATCCCGTGTCGCCTGTGAATCAATTGCTTCTCTCTTCTCCGACCATATTGCTCTTAGTTTATACTACTCCATACCATCTCGGATTCCAACTCCTCATCACCGGACCCGTATATCCATTCCTCCTAAATATTGCCCTACGTATATTTCGTACATCTCTAGTCTCCTTCCCACATTTGACTTCCTATCCCCCGACGCACTATACACGTCCTTAGTGAATACCACACACGACTTCTACAGCCGCTATGTAACCAAAGCTCACCTACCACGCCGCCCTGTACCTCACTCATGGACGTTGGACCACCGTATTATCCAAGCGGAGAGAGCTACACAGACTACTGGTCATACTTTTCAGACGCAACCCACACCTGATTCTTTACATCAGTACCAAATAGCACGGGATAATATGGTCGCCCTCCAGAACTGTGCCTACACAGAGTCTTGGCAGAAATACACTGATTCCATAAATCACCAGACTAATATCGCGACCATGTGGCGCCTTGTAAAAAGGGTCGTTAAGAAGCAACCTCCCAGCGCCCTCCATCACAGTCCAGACGCCTACGCCCAGGACCTCATTACTTTATGGTCGTCACAGTCACAGACTAACAATCTTCCTACGCATATCCAAGAGGCACTCTCCACTCGTCGCAACACCCGTAATCTCCACCTAATGGCTGCTCTTCTCCACCCAGATGAAGAAGACGACGTCCCGATTACGGAGAATGAATTACGACTATCCATGGCTAATACAAAAACTTCTGCCCCCGGGGATGACGGCATTACATACCAAGTGCTCCGACTCCTACTGGAAGTTCCTGGCAACCCCCTCCTTCGCCTCTTCAACCTCTGCCTCCTTCGTGGACATGTACCTGCAGCCTGGACTTTAAGCACGATTGTTCCGATACCGAAACCAGGTACTGATAAATTCAGGCCCATTTCCCTAACTTCATGCTTCAGCAAGATGCTTGAACGTATCATCCTTGCCCGGCTCATGAATCGTCTACAAGGTCAACTCTCCCCGCAGCTGTATGGTTTCCTCCCACGTCGAAGTACGCACCACTGCCTTACTGAGCTCTACACCCGCCTCTCTCCCACCAGCGTAGTTGCCTTCCTGGACCTCAAAAGTGCTTTCGATGTAGCCAACCATGAAATAATTCTTGACCAGCTGGTTACCTTCGGAGTGCAAGGAAACCTCCTTCGATGGATTCGAGGTTATCTGAGTAACAGGAAGTCACGTGTTCTCTTTCGAGGTGTGTGCAGTTCCTACGAGCAGTTCAAACTCGGTACCCCGCAAGGTGGCGTACTAAGTCCATTTCTTTTTAACGTCTTGATGCACCGCTTACTCTCACTTCTTCCTAAAGTTCCCGGTACAACCCTTCTCTGCTACGCGGACGACATCTGCATCCATTCCAACTCGCCCGCTGACCTCCAATTCGTTCTAAATGGCTTCTACACGTCAACTACCGCTTGTGGTCTCATCATTTCCCCTGAGAAGAGCAGAATATTTTCATCTCGTACTCTCCAAGCACTACCGACGTTCAACATGGGAGGTGATGCTATCCCTCATTGCACACAGTACACATACCTTGGAGTACCAGCCCGGATCACTCCAGCCATACCGACTCGACAACGTATCCATCCCCTTATTAATGATCTCCTTGATCGTCTGCAGGCCCGTTTTAACCCTATCAAGTGGCTTGCCACAAATTCCACCGGCGCTTCATTACCAATGGTCAGAACTCTATACACCACATTTCTTCGATCACTCGTTGACTACTTATCACCTGCCCTTTGTCAACTTCCCAGGAGAGCTTTGGAACCTCTCGAAAAATTCCAAAATAGAGTAATGAGATTTATCTTAGGTTGCCCTCCTTCGACTCGCATCGTTAACATGCAAAGTGAACTTGGTCTACCCTCGCTTGTAGAGAGAATATATGCTAACATGGCCATTCTCTCTGTAAAATGCCTCCGATCGCCCTATCTGTCCCCAAACTTTACTGCTACCATCAGAGCGTCGCTCGAACCTGACAGTGCACCCCGCCTCCCACTTCGACCAGGAGGCCGCAACCTCATCACTACAGTGTGCAACACACTCAGAAACCTTGACATCCACGTCCCTGAAGAAACGGTTGAACCCGACTTGCCCCCGTGGCGAATCCCCCTCCCTAACGTCACCTTCACACCAACCTCCAAAGATGACCTTCCTGCACTTCAAAAGCAACTAGCACTAGAGACCATCGACAGCGTATCCTCAAAGATCCCCGCAGCGCATGTCATCTACGTGGATGGCTCAGTACAGGCTGATGGAAGAGCAGCGTGTGCCATGTACTCACCCACCTTACAGCCACCTGTGGAAGCTGGATGGATTGGCCGCAGGTTACCTGTCACATCAAGCTCCACGTTTTGTGAGCTACACGGAATCCTCGACGCAGTAACATATCTTGTAGACTGTAACGTAAATGGTGTGATCGTTTGTGACTCCCAACCAGCTCTACACGCCCTCTCCTCACCCAGACCCAACTACTATCGTATTGTACAGGCCATACTGACCCAACTCGCCGTTGTTCATGAAGCATCTATGGCCGTATCTCTCGTATGGGTGCCTTCACACGTCGACCTTGCTGGCAACGACACGGTGGACCGTATTGCCAAAGCAGCTTGTGCCTTCGTCTTAGATAACGAACGCGTAGTACCCTCTCTCACATGCCTCAAAAACAGAATACACGCAGCCACTCACACCATAACAACACGCCGAAGAGATGCGGAACGAGCCACCAGTGTCTCCATTCAACACCACGACCACTTCCTACCCAGCCGCCACAAGTATCGCCGACGCGGACCCATGGTACGGAGACACAATGTTGTCAGTGCTCGGCTCAGACTCGGATATCGACCTGTGTGGCAAATATCCCAGGCGGAAGATATGCCACATTACTCATCATGCAGAATGTGTAACCACCCTAACGCCAACACTCTTGAACACTACTGTCTCCAATGCCCCATTGTGACAGACAGTATTCCACAGAGACAAGACGTGATAACTGTATGTAAATATTTACTTAATAATGACAACTTAGATACACTCCTAGCTCGCCACCCCCATTTTGGGGGATTTTGATTGTTAAATCCAATCATACCTCATTTTGTATCTCTTTATATAATAATATGACTAATATACTATTGTTTGTCGCCCTCAGAAGCAATGAATTTATTAAACGGTGGACCATCTTACCAAGACAGCCTATACCTACGTCATGGACGTCACGCGCAATGCTCACCCTATCATGCCTTAAAACAAGATACGAGTACACGCAGCCACTCATGCCATGTCAACACACCGAAAGATGCGGAACGGTCTACCGATATCCCCATACGACCACCTCCTACCCAACCGCCACAAGTAACGCCGACGCAAGACCATGGTACCAAGGCACAATAATGTCAGTGCTCGGCTCGGACTTGGGAGTCGACCTGTGTGACGGGGCTCCCAGACGGATGATATGCCACGGTGATCACCGTGCGGGCTGTGTAACCGTCCTAACACGAACACCCTTGATATTATTGTCTCCAGTGACCCATAGTGACAGACAATATTCCCCGGAGACGGGGCATGATGATTATATGTAAACACTTACATAGTACCACTATCCCGCCATCACCATTTCGGGGGATCCTGAATGATTATTGTATTATGTCTCCATTTAAAGAATGTGTGTAATATATGACATGTCCTCTAACACAATGCTGTGATAGATGTACTATTGTTTGCCGCCCACGGGCGTAATAAATTTATTAAAACCAAACACACACACACACACACACACACACACACACACACACACACACACACACACACACACACACACACACACACACACACACACACACACACACACACACACACACACACACACATATATATATATATATATATATATGCAGTATATATATATATATATATATATATACATATATATATATACAGTATATATACATATATATATATATATATATATATATACATATATATATATACACTTAGGGCGCAGGTTTTCTTTTATACACACTAAATTGAACACCACAGCATTTTCACAGTTATTAATTTTCTTCTTAATATTTATAAGTTTCCTCACTAAAGTTCTTATATTGGGAGGATGAGCGGAAACGAACTTTCCAAAGTTCTCCATTTTAATTTATTGACGTTTCGACTGCAAAGAGTCATTATTAAGATACAAGAACAGTTAAGGCAACACAATTTACAGATACGTTACATGGTCACAGGAAAAATTAGAATGCTACACTCTTAGGTCAAGTGCGATCTTTAAACCTCCGATGACCTGACCCTGGAAGACTCTCTCAGAGCTTGAGGAGGGGGAGGGGAAGGGGGAGGGAGAGGTGAGGGGGGGAGAGTAGGAGTCGGGGTAAGGTGAGGTGAAGTAGCGTGTCTAGCATACATAGGGAGGTTATGTACAACATGTCGCGTGGACGTATTAAATAAAGAAATAGCAGACAACAAATTAGCCTGTACATTGATTACAGGAGATAATTCTCTTATATACACAGTCTCTAACATTTTTAGTTCCCTAATGTTATTACACTGAAGTGCAACCGTTGTTCATAACGTGTGTGTGTGTGTGTGTGTGTATTCACCTCGGATCTGCTGCAGTCTCTGTCGAGACAGCCAGACACCACCCTACGGCAGTGAGCTCAGAGCTCATTATTTGCCGATCTCTTGGTAGGTCTGAGACCACTCACACACCACACACCGGGACAGCAAGGTCACAACTCCTTGAGTAACGTCCCGTACCTACTCACTGCTAGGTGAACAGGGGTTACACGTGAAAGGAGACAAACCCAACTTATCTCTGCCCGCCTGGAGAATTGAACCCCGGTTCTCTGGCTTGTGAGGCCAGTGCTTTACCAATCCGCCACCGAGCCGTGTGTGTGTGTGTGTGTGTGTGTGTGTGTGTGTGTGTGTGTGTGTGTGTGTGTGTGTGTGTGTGTGTGTGTGTGTGTGTGTGTGTGTGTGTGTGTGTGTGTGTGTGTGTGTGTGTGTGTGTTTGTGTGTGACCACAGGTGAATTTGGAAAGGTTACACAAAATTGTGATGAAAGATTAAAGATCTTTTGAGAGGATTATTTCCGTAGCGCTCCGTGGGGTGCTGGGATGGCCATTTGGTCCACCCAGGGAAGCTAGAGCTACGAAGGTTGTACCTCCTTGTACATTTATGGTTGGAGCCTTCTCTTGAATATGGAGGGCCTCCAGGATCTCCAAACGATGAAAGTTGAGTGCGGAGTCGATGATCTTTGTGTCCTCCACCAAGATCTTCCTAGTCAGGGAGGAGTTGTGTTTTTCCAAAAAAATGCTTCTTCGGGGCACGAGCTTGTAGATGGTACGTTAGTCTTCTGGAGAGAGAAGTCGTCGTCATTCCTATATAAGACATAGGACGAAGCTTACACTGTTCGTGCGGGCATAAGAATTCATAGACTACATTACTCCTCCGTAATGGGTTGAGGTTACGAGTCGGATTATTTCAAAGGATGAGGTTTGACGTTTTGAAATTCTTATGATAAATCCGAAGCTCCAGCTTTTCTCCAGGGTCGAATGGTTGTACACCGCGATCAAAAATTTCTCTGAGGATTCTTTCGTCCCTTCGGTAAGCCATACTCATGAAAGATCCGTAATTAAGAATAATTGAGGGTCGTTTCTTGGGAGGGACGGTGTCATGATTTAGGTAATTCTCCATTTTTCGTCGGATGACTTCTTGTACGTCCTTATTGGGTAATCTATTGTTAACCAGGACTTGCTGCAGGCGTTGAAGCTCTTGGTGTAAAAGAGGCCATGTGGAGCAGTGCGTGAATCCCCTGTTCACGTATGAACGTATGACGCTTTTCTTGTAGGCTGCAGGGCATTCTTCATCCGCATTTAAACATCTACCCTCGTTCGTGCCCTTAACGTGTACAGTGGTGGTAAATCTACTTACGTCGGGCTTTACAGATATGTCGAAAGAGGGCAAAGAACCATTAGCATGGTGTTCACTTGTGAAGTTGAGACAAGAGTTATTAGCGAATGTCTCTCATAGTTCTTGTAGATGTGTATGATCTCTTGCTTCAACGAATATATCGACCACATATCTGCCATAGGAGTGTGGACAAATTACAGGATCAGAGAGAACTCGTCTTTCCACTAAACCTATATAGAAGTTGGCGAAAAAGACCCCGAGAGGGGACCTCATCGCCACACCATCTACCTATCTATGCAACTTACCGTCCGGTCAGTGGAACGGAGATTCTGTCGTGCACGCTTCTAGGAGTTTATGAAGTAAAGTTTCCGAAATGTTCAAGGGAACATGATTGGAGTAATAAACCTCATCTAAGATGAAGTTTATGGTCTCAATCACGGGGACATTAGTAAAGCAGCTCTCAGCATCTAACGAGACAATAAGACCTATAGGGGTTTTGTTGTGAAGAAGGTCAATAAATTCTTTTGGGGAGTTTAGCAACCAAAACTAGGTACATATGGGATAAGAAGTTCATGGAGTCTGTTGGCTAAACCATAGGTCGGGGTGGGGATTTGGCTGATAATTGGTCTAAGGGGGTTGTGGGGCTTGTGTGTTTTCACATTTCCATATGCATAAACGGGTCCATGTTCTCCCGTTATGCGTTGTAAACGTATTCCTCCTTTTTGGCGTTTATGGTGTCAATGATGTTGTTACACTTCACTTTCAACGTGTTAGAAGGATCCTGGGAAAATCTTTCGAATTTGGAAGTGTCTCCAAGGACCATATTAATTTTCTGCAGGTACTCTTCTTTTGTCATAAAAACATACACCGCGGTTTTCTTTAGGATTTTATCGATTAACTGACTCTTGAAAGAGCCTCGAGACTTACCTGCTTCAGACAACAAATCAGCTGGTAAGTTGGAGATTGTGAAGACTTTACCAAGCTTTTCCAGTGCATAGATGTTCTCCAGGGGGATCTCAATCTCCACTCTCTTCTGATAGCGACCTGGTTTTTTCAGGGCGTGTCAGTTAAGACCTATGTTCAAAAGCTTGATTTGGTCGGGCGTAAGACTGTAGTTAGTAAGGTTGACGTATCCATCTCTGTGTTGAAATAGCTAGAGGGGACCATGGTTAAGGTGGATAAGTTTCTTCAGGATTCTAGATTCAGTGGGTTGGTGAAACTGCAAGAGGATGTCGCGAAGGGAGTTGTCAATAAGTTGACGTAAGTCTACGGGGATTGTGTAGGTAGACCATTTGTTTTTAAAATATTCTAGCTCGGCATCGAGCTTATCACACTCTTTGGTTTTGACATCTTGCTGGTGTCGGAGCTTCCTCCGGTACTCCAAAGTGAAGTCTTCTAGGCGGACTGCTGGGTCATGAGATATTATGTTCGTAAAGGTGACGAAAACATTAGAAGTTAAATGAATAAATCTTAAAGTGGGAGACAATTGAAATAACCAAATGGCCGAATTCAACAACTTCGTAGAACGAGTGGAACAAAAAAAGTGCACTCTTGACCCCAATATGGAGTTAATCAGTGATGGGGTGGCAATGCGCTTATCGTTAAACAAGTCACACGCACCGGAGAATCAAAAAGGGTAAAAAAAAATGGAGGGTGATTTGGATATCATCTACAAAGCGTTATACGACCAATTAGATAAAAGAGATCAGGATAAATTTGGAAGAGTTGATGATCTTCCAGATTTCATTGCTCGAGGAGTGGATCAACATCCGAAATACACTGTTTGCCCAGATGCATACGTGTAGATAGGTATGATTGAGAACCAATGCCAGTCAGCTGATTGGACAGATGTTGAGCGCATAAGGGTCGTTATTTCGAGAACCCTACCCCGGTCGACCACGGCAAAAGCTACCAACATGTGTAAAAGTAGTCTTCCAAATGATTGGGACGGGTTCCCAATCATTTGGAAAACTACTTTTACACATGTTGATAGCTTTTGCCGTGGTCGACCGGGGTAGGGTTCTCGAAATAACGACCCTTATGCGCTCAACATCTGTCCAATCAGCTGACTGGCATTGGTTCTTAATCATACCTATCTACACGTATGCATCTGGGCAAACAGTGTATTTCGGATGTTGATCCACTCCTCGAGCAATGAAATCTGGAAGATCATCAACTCTTCCAAATTTATCCTGATCTCTTTTACCTAATTGGTCGTATAACGCTTTGTAGATGATATCCAAATCACCCTCCATTTTTTTTTACCCTTTTTGATTTTTTTATGTTTTTTATGATTTTTTTATGTTTTTAAGTTTCTACCCCCAGTCAACATCGAGTGATGAGTTGTTCGGTGGGCTAGAAAGAGCAAAGCGATTTGCGGGCGGGCTTCTAGAGGATTTCAATATCCAATTACAATCTTTAGTATCCCAAATCATAGACCGTGACCCCATGAAAGAGGCACCTGCTTGGTATATGGCTTAGAGGAAGTTCCTTAGCATATTTCCACCTGGATTTGCAGAATCTATATCCGACATATCTACTGATAATTATACTTAAATAATGACAAAGCCACTCACTTATGTTACAAGCCACCCAGAACTCAAATTAAGTTGGGGAGATATTTGAAGGGAATCGTCAGCCCAAGAAGTTAACATGATGACCGCCGAAAAACACTGCTGTTAATACTAGGTCTCGACTTGAAGTTCCGGGGAAGCGAAAGATTGAGAGAAGGTATGATGGAAGAACCATGGCCAGCAGAGCACATGGGCTTGGCTCTGATAGGAGTACGAAAAAAGAAATAGAATATAGTTCGAGAGAGAGGGAGCAGAAAAAGAGGCGTTTCATGCCCTACTGCGACGTGTGCCGTCGTACCGACCATTCTAAGGAGAGATGCTGGTTCAGAGGTAAAGCATACCCAGCAGGGACGTACACAGCGGACACCCCTAGGTATCAAGAGCAGCCACATCTCGACACTCAATGCCTAAAGTGTTGGGGATGGGGACATGGCAGAGCAAACTACCCTTCGATAGGAGAGGCAGGCAAGAGAAACCCGGACGTTAATGCAAGGTAGGGCAACCCAGAGATATAACGTCTCAAAAAACGGGGGAGGTCACAGGAAATTCCGAAAGATGGGGAGACGAGATCATTAAAAGACAACAGAAAGAAAACCGAAGGAGTTCAACCCTGCTGGTACAAGTTGCACAAACAAACCAAGCGAAAGGGAAAGGCCTTATCATACTGAATGCACGAGTTGATGGTGAGGCACGGAAGATTATAATAGATGCAGGTGCGGAGGTGTCCTTAGTGCAAGATGTGGCGGTGACCCCAGCTAAAGGAAACCACTACGGAGGAGGGGTCGAGTTACGAACAGTGAATGAACCCCAACTACGTCATGCGGGATCCGTATTCCTCAAATTAACCTTTCCATCTATGAGGATTGAACATGACTTTCTTGCCGTGAATGAAACCAAACTTCCGGCGGACTTAATTCTAGGCATGGAGTTTGCACTAAAGAAACAGGTGAGACTGAGAACAACACCACTAGAGATATACATACGAGATGAGAGGATCCCGGCGGAACTCATACCCTCTAGTCAGGGAAATAATAAAGGCCGTGAAGAAGAGAAGCGTGTCTCGATAAACTGGTGTGAGAACGGTTATGCGAATACTTCAGACAAAAGAGGCAACAAAGCGCTGTTGTAACGTACAGAAAAACCTAGAGGATGTCCGTCTTCAAACCCCAACCCATATGAAACAAGCACAAAGGAGAGAGTAGGGCCACACAGAGGTACATTGCCGTTTGTTTTATTGATGCCCAAAGTTCAGATGGATTCTCTTGCGGGACGGTCGGTTTGATGGTTACAAACAAGAGCTTCGGAATTATGCTCCAAAAAGTCCGTGCAGAATTCGTGCCCAGGGAGAGAGCAGAGGGTGGTCAAATTATAACCAGCGAAATAGTAGAACTTCAACAAAACGCCCAAGGATATTTTTGGTTCAAGGCCGCATACGTCCATTTTCAACCAAGAGAAATCAAACTAATGCCTAATTTCCCTGTAGACGATGTAAACCTATTGGGGGAAGTGCAAGTTGACCAAGCTCGAGAGGAGAAATGTGAACAGGATTTAAGTAAACAAGTTAGAAGATTAAATTCAAAGGAATAAGTCGTAGGATTAATATCAAGAGACTCTCGTATAAGGAAATTGATTGAAGTTGCTAATTCAAAATTTCCAAAAACAAAATAGAAGAGAGAACAAAGTGTTGAGGGCGTTAGTGACTAAATATGAACAAGTATTCTCCCTTGAAGACGAACCTCTAACGGTCACTCTTTGTTTCTTCCATGAAATACGGTGTACCGGACCACCTGTTTTCAAGCGTCCATATCCTATTCCTGTGAAACATCAAGAGAAAGCGAAAGCTCAGATAAGGGATACGTGTCGGAAGGGTATCATACAACCATCTAGATCACTTTACAACAGCACTCTAGTACCAGTTGTAAAGAGAGACGGATCCCTAAGATTGTGTTTAGATTTCCGAGGGTTGAATAAGGTACGCCAGATGGGCATTATGAATACCGTACCTTGCCGTTCAAATTGAAGGACACACCCTCATGCTTTCAGAGGTTGATGAACATGGCATTAACGGGGTTAAAAGGTAGAGCAGCGTTTTTTTACATGGGTGATGTCGTTATCTTTAGATCCTCTTAGGAAGAATATCTCCGAAACTTAGAGAACGTATAGGCGAGGATAAAGTCGGTAAATTTGTTCCTAAAATTGGAAAACTGTGATTTCTTTAAGAATAAATTAAACTACCTAGGACATGTGATATCAAAGGAGGGCATACGACCCCAGGCAGAGAAGATAGCGGCCATGAAGATCTTCCCAAAACCAGTTAAGTTAAATGAATTGCAACAATTTAAGGGCTTCTCAAACTATTACAGAAAATTTATTCGTGACTTCGCGCAAATTACAAAATCTCTCATAGTTATGATGAAAGGGCCACGCCACAAATGTAACATTAAAATTACACTAAAGTGGAAAAATGAAGCGGGTGAGGCTTTCAAAAAACCAAGGAATATCCTCACACAGGATGTAATTCTTTCATACCCCGATTTCACAAAGATCCTTGTTCTCAACACAGACGTGAGTGATTTTGCGATCGAAGATGTACTAAAACAGCCTGATGAGAGAGGGCTAAGGCGACCAATCTCATTTTTCAGCCGCACACTCAATAAAAGTGAGAAAAAAAAATACCCGACGGTGGAAAGGGAAGCACTCACGGTGTACTATGGATTTACATTGAACAGATCACTTATATTAGGATTCCCGGTAATTGTGGTAAGCGATCACAGACCATTACAGTGTTTTTTTGGGTACTCAGGATCGAGTACGTGCGCGTTACGATAGCAGATGGCGGTGGCGGACTTTGATTTAGCAATTCAGTATATACTAGGCAGGGAAAATGTTGTGGCTGATGCCTTATCCAGAATAAGTATAGTATCACGAATAACAGAGGAAAAGGAGAGGAGTGCACAAGCTCAGGACGAAACTATTCGATGGGGCCCAGATGAAATTAGAAGAAAACAGGATGAGCACCCACTATGGGGTAACATAAAGCGGTAACTACGCGGAGAAATAGCGGAATCACCTACACAAAAATTCCCTCTATCAGATTTTTCTACAATACCCGATAGCATACAATACCACACTGTCACAAGTGTTTATGACCAGAAACAGTACAGAGTAGCTATACAGGATTGTTTTATATAGACTGCGTTACACCTCGCGCATTGTCTCCCCCTTTCCGGCCATGGGGATCATAGAGTAACCTTGGAGCGACTTCGAAAGTTCACGTTTTGGAGGAAGATGGGTCATGACGTTAAGACATTTTTGAAGCGCTGTAATGTGCGTGCAAAGTGCAAGCCCTCGGAAGATGCACAGGCCCCTTTGCAGCGATTGCCCGATGTGTTGGAGAAATTCGAAAGGGCTCACTTAGACGTGGTCGGACCATTTACTACCACTTTGGATGGATACAAATATATACTTACGAACATTGATGTGCTCACACAGTTTTTGTCGTGGTGCCAGTGAAAAGTAAAGAACCCAAAGAAATAGCTCAGGCCTTCGTCACTCACATTATCAGTATTCAAGGAGCCCCAAAACAAATCATAACAGACGGGAGAAATGAATTTGTAAACGAAGTTTTGAAAGAAGTTTGCATGCTTCTGAAGGTTGAGATGCGGACGACAACACCGTATCATCCATCAAGTAATGGGCTCATTGAGCGGGTAAATGGGACGATAGTGCAAATCCTAAGAAGCCTAACCATGAAAAATCCGGGATTCTGGGATGTCATGTTCCCTCTGGCAGTCATTACTTACAATTCAGCGTATCACCGAACTGTGCGAGATTCGCCTCACTTCTTGGTGTTTAATAAGGACCCCTCCATTCCATACTTGACCTTTTTTAATGACCAAAGACCATGGTACAACGTTGACAACTTAAGCGAGCCAACTTGCCAAATTGCAAACAAGGCTTTTAACCGCTGTCAATTATTCTTAGAGAAGAGAACAGTGGAACCTGAGAAGTATCGCCCAAGGTCAAAATACAAGAAGATAGCATTGGGTCAACGTGTCTACATCTCCGCCGTACCAAAGCAAGGCGTTCGGAGGAAGCTACAAACTCTTCATGACGGACCATACCGCGTGGTACGAAAAATCAGTGAGGTTGTGTATAAATTCAAAAATGTTAGAACGGGCAGAGAGGTTTCTAGCCACACAGATCGAATAAAGGTTGAAGAATGTATGTCGCCCGTGGAAAACTAAAATTAAGGACGCATATACCCGGTGCATGAACGTGATTTTGTGGATGAGAAGGGAGTTGTAAGTAATGGGACGATGAGTGATCAAGTGCAACACCACGACGGACCATCTGTGGGTCTTCGTTCACATAAGAAGGTGTGTAAATCTTAAAAACCTTACTACAAAGGGATGAACTGACTAACATTAGTTGCTTTCAATAGAGTACCTTTGTTATGTTTTCTCCAATTCTTATTCCTAGTACACAATACATATACGTTAGAGTAGTTTCTCCCATCCTTGCTAAATGGATTGATTGATAGTTTTAATCCTTTCTGATAATAACTTAGACTTTCACCTTGATACTCCTAACAAATTTGTACTAGAGTGCTTGGGAGAATCAGGCTACACCGCCGCGGTGACTTGTAAGGAAAGCGGAGCAGTTGCTTATTATCTATTTCTATAATGCACATGTGGGACCCCTGCTGTTCTCGAGTCTCATTACAGATCCTTGGCAACACGGCCCATTAGGAGCAAGACGAGGATAGATACCACGCGAATTCAACCTCCGCATTCCTGTGGCATCATTGTCTAGGACCTGGGCCACCTGCTCAAACGTCTACACCGTTCCTTCTGGGGTCCCCAGCAGCCGCCGCAGTGATGGGCCCCTCGCGGCCCTTTGACGGGTCTGGCCTGTTTTAAGGTATCGTCCAACTTGCACAGTTGTCCCCGCCCCTCCCTTCGCGTCTGATGGGGCTACCACCACGGTGCAGGCCTCTCATGGATCCCGGTGTTTTTGTGACGTTCGGGATCAATCATGAATGGCTCGGTTGGGCCCCCTCCACACTTCCCGCCGAGACGAGACGGTGGATATGGAACTCGTGGGGGGTGGCTACACCCTGTTCTATGTTTCTTTTACATTTTATCAATATTTTTCATGTATATGCTTATATATATACACTCTAGGACCGTTCGTTCGGGTGGTTGATAGCGGGCCCCTATTAACTTTTTTTCGACCGGCTCCCCCATAGTTGTTTTTTTTTTCTCCCCCATTTGTTTTTGTTGTGTTTATGTGTTTTGTGGGAGTGGATATTCACGCGCTATTTGTCGTGTGTGGACACATGATTGTCGAAAGGGGAGGTTCGTGAGAAACTGATTCTCACTGCTTATGGTACAGTAGCATAGCGTGGGTGGCCCCTTCTGTAGAGGAGCAAAAACACAAATAAAATTAGATTGTGCTAAGGTGAGGCCTTTCTAAAAGCCCTGCTGAAAGACCTCTTCGAAGGATCACAAAACATTACATGACACCAACGACTCCTTACTGCATAGTGATTGGTCAGATGTGTTTTAGTGTTTTATCCATAACCAATCATGTAAATCCAAAGATGTGGCTTACAGCTCTAGAGGGAGGTGCCTAGCAGTACCAAAGTATCCTTAAATTTTGAAAAGAGAAGGAGAAGAGTCCTGAGACATCTGCCCTAAAATCAGGTCAACGTAAATCAAGTAGTAAAAGTGAACTCTCACAAACATTATACACACACTCTAGCACATTTAATAAACAAAGAAACGTAAACAGCTGGTTTGTTCTCTTACCCTAGTGTCAATCTATGTTCGCAACCTCCTAGGGTTATAGCCCGGTGTACCAGTCTAAATGCCCCCCCACTCATTTCTCCCCCCGGGGGCAAAGTATCCTAGGATATTTCTTCCCCCGGGCAAAGTATCCTAGGATATTTCCTCCCCCGGGCAAAGTATCCTAGGATAGTTTCTCCGAGGGGGAGGAAATATCCTTGGATAATTATCCCCCCTGCAGCCTAAACTGCCCCCTTACTCCATCTCTATAAACTTCACAAGCAGCAGTTGGTTAGGTTAGATTAGGTTAGGTTAGGTTAGGTTAGGTTAGGTTAGGTTACGTTACGTTA
>NC_134810.1:5125364-5135364 GCF_046742065.1 Oratosquilla oratoria | reverse complement strand
GTTGTTCATGGACGAGTTACTCACAACAAAAGAAGACACGTATTACAATTCAGTTCCCGACTTCGGTGAGGAAGAAGCGGAGCCCGGGTCGACAGTTATTCCAAAATCTATATCCAATATAACAGAAGAAGAGGCGATAGCGATGCTTCTGCCAGACTACAACACCGATTATCAACAACCTCCCACTCCGAATTTGGAGGACATCAGGGAGGACATCAGGGAGGACATAATGGGATTTGGAGAGAAGATGGAAGAGAAGATGGAAAAGCAGAGTAAGGGATTGGAAGAGAAGACGGAAAAGCAGAGTAAGGTACTGAAAAAGAAGACATCTTACATACCTTATTATCTCAGTAGCAGAAAGGGGCGTAGCCCAGGGCGCAAGCGCCGCAGGCCAAGCAACCCAGCGTAGCCAGGTGCGGCGAAGCCGCTGCTTGTATATATATATATATATATATATATATATATATATATATATATATATATATATATATATATTTCAGAAACCACAGGGAAATTAAAGTCGGAATACTGAACGTTTTCGTCTATTACGACATCCTCAGAGTACGAAAAAGAAAAAATAGAACACAATATTTATACAGAAGTAAGAAAACTGGGAGAGGTTATAGCAACATAAAACTTCGGACATTATACATACATACACATTCAATTACACATGGAAATGTTAATGGTAATAATAAAATAAAAATACACATTCATATACACATGGAAATAATAATGGTAATAGTAACACAAAACAAAAACAAAATCAAAAGAACAAAACCATGTGGCTTTAGATAGGAACATCATTGAATCCTGTTTCATTAAGAACAATTTTGATAATAATATTAACTTGAGTTTAGGTTTATTTAAACTAGACAATTTTATAATTAATAGGATAGTAAAACAGTACAAAATTTCCTAATTGTACCAAATGTACTCTGGACGTTTCGGCCACATGGTTTTGTTCTTTTGTTATCATTATTATTATTATTGTTATTATTATTATTTTTTTTTTTTACTATAATCATTATTATTTCCATGTATATGAATGTGTATGTATTTTTTAATTTACTGTTACCATTAATATTTCTATGTGTATATGAGTGTGTATGTTTGTATAACGTCCGAAGGTTTTATGTGGCTATAACCTTTCCAGTTTTCTTATTTCTGTTAAATATTGTGTTCTGTTGTTTGTTTGTTTTTTGTACATTTTGATAACATTAACTTGTGTTTTGGTTTAACTAAACAATTTTATAATCATAGGATAGTAAAGCAGTACAAAGTTTCCTAATTGTACCAAATGTCCTATGGACCTTTCGGCCACATGGTTTTGTTCTTTTGATTTTGTTTTTGTTTTGTGTTACTATTACCATTCTTATTTCCATGTGTATATGAATGTGTATTTTTTTTATTATTACCATTAACATTTCCATGTGTAATTGAATGTGTATGTATGTATAATGTCCGAAGTTTTATGTGGCTATAACCTCTCCCAGTTTTCTTACTTCTGTATAAATATTGTGTTCTATTTTTTCTTTCTTGTACTCTGAGGATGTCGTAATAGACGAAAACGTTCAGTATTCCGACTTTAATTTCCCTGTGGTTTCTGCAATATCTTTTCGTCACGCGTTATTGTGATTATTTTTGCAATATATATATATATATATATATATATATATATATATATATATATATATATATATGTGTGTGTGTGTGTGTGTGTGTGTGTGTGTGTGTGTGTGTGTGTGTGTGTGTGTGTGTGTGTGTGTGTATTAATATATATATATATATATATATATATATATATATATATATATATTTCTAAATAGAAATGTAGTTGCATATTTGTAAATAACACACAGGTTTCTGGACCAAGCCCTCAGTAAGGCTAGGGCCAACCATTTTAAAACTTCCGTCCCCTCAAGTTTTCACCGCTCCTTTAAGGACATTTTAAAAATTCCATTCAATAATACCATCAGTTCTTCTACTAAATTGTTTCCTCGTGAACGTCTCACTATTGCCTATCACTATCCTAACACCGTGCGTAAGCAAATTGTGAACGTTCAACAAAAACCGAAGGAAGTTGAGTCACCTGGTGTTTATTGTTTGCCCTGCAAAGATTGTGATTTGGTTTACTTGGGTCAAACCGGGAGAGACTTGAACACTAGATTGGCAGAACATACAAGGTCAATTAGGTATGGGCAAGAAAATTCGGCTGTATTTCTTCATGTCAAAAATAAGAATCATTCTTTTGACTGGGGTAAGGCCAGATTAGTGTTCAAGTCCCACTGTGGTTTCAGGAGGAAAATAGTCGAATCAGCATTAATTGAGGAATGCCCTAATATTAATATTTCTAAAGGGCAGTGGACACCTGACATAATCTCACGCGCAGCAGTAAATAAGCTGGTGCGGACGTTACATCCTCCCCTCTCCTCACCCCCTCCCTCCTCCGCCACCCCAGTTTGCCCCGCGCCTGAGTGAGGTCAACTGTCCACATCTCTTCTTATTGTAGTTTATAAGTCCCCTCTGTTCTCTATCTTATGTACTTTCCTGAAGAGGGCTACAGTTGATAGCCGAAATATAGGATTATTCTTTATTCGAAGTTTATTCTTTCTCCGACTGTGGGTTCCTGTGTTATATATATATATATATATATATATATATATATATATATATATATATATATATATATATATATATATATATATATGTATGTATATATATGCATATGTATATGTATATATATATGTATATATATATATATATATATATATGTGTGTGTGTGTGTGTGTGTGTGTGTGTGTGTGTGTGTGTGTGTGTGTGTGTGTGTGTGTGTGTGTGTGTGTGTGTGTGTGTGTGTGTGTGTGTGTGTGTGTGTGTGTGTGTGTGTGTGTGTGTGTGTGTGTGTGTGTGTGTGTGTGTGTGTGTGTGTGTGTGTGTGTGTGTGTGTGTGTGTGTGTGTGTGTGTGTGTGTGTGTGTGTGTGTGTGCGTGTGTGTGTGTGTGTGTGTATGTATGTATACATATTGTAAGATGATTGAAAGGAAGAGTCAATGCCTAACGTGCACACGCGAGCACGCACGTATGTAGAGTGCGACAAAACTCCATCACCTTCAGACAACTCAAGGGACCCCTTGGTCATCGGACCTGACTATGGCGAGAGGGGCCAGGCGCTTCGGACCACACCTGAACACCTGATAAACCAATATACATCTCTGTCCAACGCTACCAACCTACCAGACTATATTTCTTTTATGACTACTATCTTATGTAAATATATATCACCCATGCATGGATACTGAGAGTCCTGACTCAGTCCATGAAATGTGCATTGTAGATATAGGAGAAAATATGTATTTTGGTCTAGTTTAGTGACAACACTCGACTTATTCTGTGTAAATAAAATTTGGCAACCCCTCGAGTTTTGCTCGGAGGTTGCTCCATGATTGTAGACATTAAAGTGAACGCGACTTCTCCTCGTTTGTTTCATCAAACCTTCAACGTAGATCCCAACTGTAAATCTACATTCTGGTGGCAAAAGCGGTGGGCACAAAACAAAAGCGATGAAAGACGAAACTAAGACTCTACATTCTGGCAGCAGCAGTTGCGGGTTAAAACTTCTACACTACATTCCTCAGAAGCTCCAACACTCCAACGCTCTTCGCTGCATCACCAACCAACGCTCCAACGCTCTTCCCCTACCATCTACTTACGAGCCAACGCTCAAACTCTCCAACGCTCTTCGCTGCCTCGCCAAACAACACTCCAACGCTCTTTGCCCATCATCTACTTACGAACCAACGCTCCAACGATCATTATCTACGAGTTAATGCTCCAACGCTCTTCGTCCATCATCTTCTACAAGCCAACCTCCATGCGCCAAAAGTTTTTCTCCTCCTCCACCTTTTTCTCCAATCAGAGAGGCTGTTATGCTGTTTCAAGCGATATTATTTACTTAAGCATTATGTCGCAACGGAGATGGCTTATGTGTTTACAATTTTGCCACATCAGCATTGTTTACCATATACAAGGCGCGAGCGAGCGCGAGTATGACTAAGGCATTTCTGTCGGCGGCTGTTTTTTAAACCTTTAGTCATAAAATTTACAATCGTCTCCACCTACCCCTCTATCTACCCAAATGTCTACCTCTATCTACCGGCCTCTTACAGTTCCTTTTCCCCAGTAATAGGCTTCAGATATTTAAATAAGCTTACAATCCCAGACAGATATCCCTTTTCCAGTATTACAAGATATCTTCCACTCCGTTGGTGAAAACAAGATAGTGTTCACGAATTTATGGACCCTATGTCGGGTTATTTCCAGAACACCTTCCTCCAGACAGCCTTTAGCACACCCACAGCTCATTATCACTTTAAACGACTAGCCATGGGTCTCGTTTCAGCTCCCTCAGTGTTCACATGACTTGTGCATACAGTATTTGCAGGTCTCATAGGTAATTCAGTGATTATGTGCTCCGATGACGTGATCATCGCTTCCAAATCCGTTAACATTTACACACTTTTCAGACTGTCTTCTCACGACTAGCAAAAGCAGGTTCAATACTGAAGTTTAAGAAGTACTCCTTCCTTCAGAAAGAAATACGCTTCTTAGGACATGTCCTTCACTCATAAGGAATTTTAACCTCGCAGGACAAGGCAAAGGAAATCATTGATTTCCCACACCCTACTTCTGTTGAATATACGTTCATTCCTTGGTCTATCAGTATTTTACAGACATTAAATTCAAAGTTACGCTGGCATAGCAGCACCATTAAACTCACTATTTAAGAGGGACACCCCCCTTCATTTGGACACCTGACCAAGAGAAAGGCTTTAAGGACTTAAAGAAATCCTTAACCACGGCACTTGTCCTTGCTATCCCAAACCACAATTTTCCTTCACAGTATACACAGATGCGTCCTACACCGGACTTAGCGCATTCCTCATGCAGCAACACGGCACAAAACTCAGATTAATTGCCTTTGCTAGCCGTACACTAAACAAACACGAACACAATTACTCTGTTACAGACGTAGAAGCTTTAGCTGTTATATACGCACTCAAATATTTTAATGAGATCATCTTTGGTTACGACATGCATATATACATAGACCATCAACCAAACTTACACGTATTAAAAAGAAAGAATCTCCCAGGAAAACTTGCCTCCTGGTTCTCCACCATACAAGAGTTCATGCCCACCTTTCATTTTGTTCAAGGAAAAACGAATCTAATCGCACACGCTCTCAGTCGCCATATCGCGACCATCACTCAGAATCCTATTTCAGTAACTCTTACACAAGAGCGCGAAGCCGCAGCGCAGACATCGGACCCTCTTTGGAAACGGGTCTTATGTTTCCTCGAATCTGCAGACACAACTGATACAGAACATTTTGTTCACAATCTCGACAATTACATGTTAGTTGATGACATACTGTATCGCAAAACAACACTAATGAACAAGCATGAGCTAAACTGGTTATTGTTCCTGCTTGTTGTCTGTACAGACCTCATTCCAGAAGTTCTACAACTTCTACACGATTCCCCAATTGCTGCATACCCTGGCAAGGAGAAATTCGTTATACAAGCCAGATTGCACTACTTTTGGTTAACCATGAGAAAGGATATACACTCCCATATTGATGCTCGTCACCCTTGTGCGACTCACAAAGGTCATATCAACGGTCATGTTCCAATTCTAACTTACCCTATCCCTTCTATACCATTTGACACAGTCGCTATTGATGTTTTTAAGTTACCACTTACACACAGCGGAAACCAATACCTCTTTGTCTGTGTCGATCACTTTCACTATTCTGTATTCTTTTCCCCTACCAGACAAGACAACACAACACGTAGTAATGACCCTTATTGACAAATTCATATGTTCTTCGACACCTTGCTTCTAATCTTCACCCAAATTGGTATGAAAATGTCCCCATGATTCAAGCTTGCATAAATAGTTCCATTAATAGGTCAATATCGGAATCATCTCAATTTGACCTCTTTGTCTCCGACAAAAGCCTCCCATATGACTTTTTTCAGAATTACCTCCCATTTGCAATTTCATTTATCATGTCAAGGTCAAATTAATAAATTTTAATAATCTTTTCAAAAGAATCTATAATACTCTTCATCTAAGGACAAAATGGTCCGTCTATAAAACAAATCAGCCAGAGCTTGTACTTTTAAACTTAGAGACATTGTTTACACCTTTAACCACACCCCCACCTCGAAGCACTCCCCTAAATTCTCTGACCCCTATCGTATCATTGGACATGATTCAGAGAACAAAGTCAATGCACTCCGGTTGCACGATCTTACAGAGACCGTCTTACAAAATCATCGCAACAAAAGAGTCCCCGTGACCTCGACATAGAGACTGTCCTTCACAAACTCACACTACCCTTACAATAGAGAACCATCACCAATCATCTCCACCAAAACCTCCAATAACTACTCCCGGATGCTCATACAATTAAGTCAACTTTATTTTAATCATGAATATTTCCCGATATCACCATCGTTCCAACATTATGTGTACGTATGTTTATGCCAAGGTTTTTCAAAGGCCTTATATTACTTCTTATCTTCCATGAGTGGTCAGTGAGTGGTAGCTGAGCCAAACATCTGTTGCAAGATAATTGGAAGGAAGAGTCGATTCTAGATGCCCAGCGTGCACACGCTCACATGCAAGCATGTAGAATGAGAGAGAACCCAGACACCTTCAGACAACTCTCAAAGGACCTTCCATTGTGCTCGAAACTAACTCCAAAGGCACCCTCCTTTGTATTCGGACCTGACGATCGCGAGAGGGGCCAGCCGCTTCGGACCACTCCCGAACACCTATCAAAACAATAGACATCTCCCATCGACGCTACCAACCTACCAGATCAACATATGTCAATACTTTATATACTCATCAGCATAGATGTAACATATTTCTTATATGACTACTACTATCTTATATGAATATACACCATGCATGGATACTGAGATTCCAGACTCAGTCCATGCATTGTACATTATAGATATAGGAGAAAATATGTATTATTGTCTAGTTTAGTGGCAACAGCCGACTTATACCGTGTAAATCAAATTTGGCAACCCCAAGTTGTGCCTGGAGGTTGTTCCAATATCAAATAAGAGGAAAAATTGAGACATTAAAGCCAACGCGACTTCACCTCATTTGTGTCATTAAACGTTCAATGTAGATCCCAATTACAATTCTGCATTCTTTATATATATATATATATATATATATATATATATATATATATATATATATATATATATAACAAATGACTACATTACAAGCAGACAAATAAAAAGCAAAGAAGATAGAAAAAGAGAAAGAAGAACCGTAGAGAAAAAGGAAGCAAATTACAACTGTAAAGGAGGACTTCCTTTCTCGAAAGCGGTCTCCCAATGCACCTCTTCGACTCCCTCTTCCCGTGACTTTTATCCTCCTTTACAGTTGTAGTTTGCTTCCTTTTTCTCTACGGTTCTTCTTTCTCTTTTATATCTTCTTTGCTTCTTATTTGTCTGCTTGTATTGTAGTCATTTGTTATTGAGCCCTTGTTCCTCCTGTCCCCCACTTCCTACTCCGGCGGATATTTGGTCCACCTTCTTTCTTTCTTTCTTTTACGTCTTTGGATTATGTTCTGTTTTTACTTTTGTGTTTCGTTTTGATGTTTTTTGTCACATTTGCTTCATGTTCACTGCCATTTACTCTTTTTTATTTTGTTTGGTTTCATTTGTTTAGGTTTAATTTAGTCGTTTGCCTTTGACATTTCTTTGCGGACATTTGGTCCTTGTTCTATGTTCTGAAGTATTCACGTTAATGTTACGTTTGAGGCTTTTTGCTACTCTTGTTTTTTGTTCACAGCCATGTAACTTATTTTATTTGTATTTTTGTAGTGTATATTTTTGTTTTTAATTTAGTCGTTTGTTCCTGATTCTTCATTGCGGACATTTGGTCCACTTCTATTTACATCTCTGTCCTGTTGTTTTTACTGTGTGTCACCTATGGTTACTTTTGCTTCGCTTGTTTTATGTTCACATATATGTAACTTTTATTTGAATTTTATTTTATTCTAATTGGTATTTAATTTCTATTGTAATGTATTTATTTTTATTATTGTAAGGTATGCTTTGTACAATTGACTGAGAGGGTGAACCTTTCCCAGGTTTACCATTTCGGCGATTTATAAGGAGTTCACATTCTTGTAACCGTTATACCCCCTGAAGACGATTCCTGGACGGGAATCGAAACGTTCGGCAAATAAACCCTTCAATTGAATCTGGTGTATACAGTTTTCCAATATATATATATATATATATATATATATATATATACATATATGTACGTATGTAGATATGTATATATGCATGTATGTACAGTGCTCGACATGGATGATACGAACGGTTAGCGAGAATGAGTGATGAGGAGTGTTGAGGACTGTTTTGCTGAAATTCACAATTTTATATAAAGAAAATAGCATATGGTTGCATTACTTGACCTATTTTCTTTAAAATGTGTGATTTCCATGCAATTTGATCAAAGAGAAGCTACGTTTTTATCCTCTACAAAATTACCAACCACATACCGTCCGACTCACTAATTACCGACGTCAACCAAACAATGACGGTTTTTGCTCAAATGCACAATTTCATATAAGAAATTAGTATATGGTTGAATTATTTGAACTATTTTCTTTAAAATATGTGATTTCCATGTAATTTGATAAAAAAAAGTTACATTCTTATCTTCTGAAAAATTACCGACAACGACTCTGAATACCGTCCGATTTTTGCTGAAATGCACAATCTCATATAATAAATTAGGATATGGTTGCATTATTTGACATATTTTCTTTAAAATGTGTGATTTCCATGCAATTTGATCGAAGAAAAATTACGTTTTTAACCTCTGCAAAATTGCCGACCTCTGCTTATAGTCGACCAAACTCGAACAAGAACGGTTTTAGCTGAAATGCACAATTTTATATAAAAGATTAGCATATATTTGCATTATTTGACCTATTTTCTTTAAAATGTGTGATTTCCATGCAATTAGATCAAAGAAAATTTACGTTTTTATCCTCTGCAAAATTACCGACAACAGCTATGAATACCGTCCGACTCACTCATAGTCGACAAAACTCGAACAAGGACGGTTTCTGCTGAAATGCACGATTGTTTATATAAAAAAAGCATATGATTGCATTATTTGACCTATTTTCTTTAAAATATGTGATTTTAATATAATTTGATAAAAAAGAAGTTACGTTTTTATCCTATGCAAACTTACCGACTACAGCTACCAATATAGTCCGACTCATTAATAGCCGACCAAACTCGAACAAGAACGGTTTTTGCTGAAATGCACGATTGTATATAAAAAATTAGCATATCGTTGCATTATCTGACCTATTTTGTTTAAAATGTGTGATTTCCATGTAATTTGATCAAAGAGAAGTTACGTTTTTATCCTCTGCAATATTGCCGACCACAGCTATGAATACCGTCCGACGGTTTTTGCTGAAATGCACGCTTGGTCAAATTTTATGAAAATCGCACATTTTAAAGAAAATAGTCGAAATAATTGAACTATATGCAATCTATTACACTAATAACACAATAGTAAGAAACTTAATAGTGTAGTTTGATCCATACCACCAGTGATCATAGATGGCGGGCTGGACGAATCGTAGCTGTGGTCGGTAATATTGCACAGGATAAAAGCGTAACTTCTCTTTGATCAAACTACATGGAAATCACACATTTTAAAGAAAATAGGTCAAATAATGCAACCATATGCCAATCTTTTATATAGAATTGTGCATTTGAGCAAAAACCGTCATTGTTTGGTTGAGGTCGGCAATTAGTTAGTCGGACGGTATGTGGTTGGTGATTTTGTAGAGGATAAAAACGTAGCTTCTCTTTGATCAAATTACATGGAAATCACACATTTTAAAGAAAATAGGTCAAATAATGCAA
>NC_134810.1:5110364-5122864 GCF_046742065.1 Oratosquilla oratoria | reverse complement strand
TACCAACCGTGGTGTGCGTGCGTGTGTGTGTGTGTGTGTGTGTGTAGATCGATATAGATGAGTAGATAAGCTATAGATGTGGAGAAATTGTTTATTGTGTATTACTTAATGTCGTAAACAAATATGAAATGGTAATCAATTAAATATATTGCCGTTGGGGGTAATATTTCATGATCGATTTAATGCAAATCAATTCATAATACTACTTCAGTCTAAAATTCACGTAACCCTAATAGATTAATGATATTGCTATTGCATCCATTGTTGGAACTCTGACATGTGGTTTCATTTACTTTTTATGATTTCGATTAATTGAACGGGAAGCTGTTTACATGTAATTTGATATCAACTTGAAGATTCTCTTTATAAATGTTCTGGGTAATGACATAATACATTTTTTTACATATCTCTTCGTATATTCATTCATTTATTTATATAATTGATCTATTTTATTTGTTTGGTTATCTTGTTCTTATTATTTACTTATTTAATAGTATATATATATATATATATATATATATATATATATATATATGTATATATATATATATATATATATAATTTATTCATTTATCTATTCATTCATCTATTTGATTTTGTAGTACTTAACTATTTATCTATTTCTTATTAACTAATTCATATGCCTAGTTAATTATCTATTTATTTATTTTCTGTCTATTTATCCATCTATCTATACTTTGTTAATTACAACTAAATGGTATACATGGAAGAAAATAGAAAAACTGTAGATGAAATAAAGAAAGCCTCTACCAGGCTGTTCTAAATTATTTTTGGAGCACCCTGAGCGTTTCTGAATGATCTTGTAAATACAGTCACTAGGTCGAACCCATACAAGTGTGGTTATTGAATAAATAGTTCTGAATCTAATGTAAACGGGGTCTCGATTAAACTAGGGCACATTCACTCTGGGGATTCCCCTTTAACTTGGTAGAATCTCTTCCTGGGGAAATGGATGAAAGCAAAGAGGGTTTATATATATATAAATATATATGTATATATATATATGTATATATATATATATATATATACATATATACATATATATATATATATATATGTATATATGTATGTATATATATGTATATATATATATATATATATATATACATATATACATATATATATATATATATATGAGATGATTATTATTCAAAGTTATTGTAAAAGGATATTGTCGAGAAATACAAATATTTAGAAAAATACATATATCTAAAGTATTGAGAAAGGGAATTACAAAGTTCATGATATCTAGCCTCAATATACATATATATATGTATATATATATATATATATATATGTATATATATATATATACATATATATATGAATATATATATATATATATATATATATATATTGCTGGTAACCACTAAAGAAATCGGAAGAAAACAGAAATTCCCAAGCGCTTTCGTGTAATTCACATCTTCAGGGGAAGATGTGAATTACACAAAAGCGCTTGGGGATTTCTGTTTTCTTCCGATTTCCTTAGTGGTTACCAGCGAAATTTGTGGATCACGTGTTGTTTTTAGTGATCTTTCTGCATATATATATATATATATATATATATATATATATATATATATATATATATATATATATATACAAATACATACATACATACATATATATTATATGTGTATATATATATATGTATATATATATTGTAGTGTTTCACAAACTACACGTGAATATAATTTGCAGAAAAACCACTGGTGAATAATAAACGTAGTACGAACGTTTTCGTCTATTTACGACATCATCAAGGGAATAAAGTAAAGGAGATACGGACAGTATATATACTACAGAAGTAAAATATTGTAAGGAACACATAAAGATGAATCACACACGACTGAGAAAATTACCTATAGTCCTCAGGTTACAGATGGACCAAATGTCCGGGTAGGATAACATGTAACATTTTTCTTTGAAATAGAATTATCAAGCCTGCACATACTTAAGATTAGATTGATTTCTTTTATCAAAAGTTTGTTTTATGTGGCTTGATTCAATGATGTTCCTTTCAGTAAAGGAATTACAAGAGGTTATTTTACTGGCATTTTCCCGTCAATCACATCATCTTGGTTCCTCACATGAATAAAAATACCACTACACATTCAACCACTTCTCACACTGTATTTATGTTGGTTTATTCTTGTTTGTTTATCTCTGCCAGTTGGCCGATGTAAATTTTTGGGCACTGCAGACAAGGAATGGTGTATAGGCAACCTTCAGTATTATGTGAAGAATGTTTAATTAGTATATTTTTAACAGTACTATTGTTCTTAAAGACTACATTTATGTTGAATTCATTAAGAACTTTTGGTAGTCTTGCCATACTCTCATGAAAAGGAAGCACTAGGAGGTTTTTATTACAAAATATGATTTTTCTCCTGTGGAGTTTTATAGTAAGTTTTTAATGCCATAGTGTGGGAATTGTTTACCAAATGCTTTCGATATTTTAAGTGTGTTGCAATGCTGTATATCTTGCTCATCTCATTATCCAGAAAATCAGGGCTGCAAATTCTGTACGCTATGAGAAACATAGAGCTAAAGACAGAAAGCTTAGTTTTTTCACTGTGAGCAGAGTAATAATGATCATAAGATAAATTATCAGTGTTTTTTCTAAAAACATCATACTTAAAATATCTTCCGTTTCTGTGTAGTAAAATATCTAAAAATGGTAGCTTATTATCTATTTCCGTTTCGATGGTGAATTTCATTGATGAAACAAGATCATTTAATTCACTAAGAAAAGAATCTAAATTGTGATTTACCGGCCATATGCATAAAATATCATCCACATAACGCTTTCACAAGGCAAAAGGGGGAAGAATCTTGGGCAACAGTTCTCTCTCAAAGAACTTCATGTATAGATTGCTGAATAATGGATATAACGGATTACCTATGGCCATTCCGAACTTTTGTACATGGTATATTTCATTAGATACAAATGTTGCATTAAATATACATACATACATACATACATACATACATACATACATACATACATACATACATACATACATACATACATACATACATACATACATACATACATACATACATACATACATACGTACATACATACATACATACATACATACATACATACATACATACATACATACATACATACATACATACATACATACATACATACATACATACATACATACATATATATATACCAAGGGCTTTTCCCCCTTACAAGGGAGGTAGCCAAAAAGAAAAGGCATAAAACCATTCCCACCCATTTCATCCCTAAATACACTCCACTCCCCTCCACCCACCCTCCTATCTTAGCACCTCCTGGATGATGGGTCATCTCTGCATCCAGTCCACTGCCCTGGGTCAGAGGCAGTGTCGCAACGCATAGCACATCCACAGCAAGGTCGCTTCATTAAATCGGCACCCCCCCCCTCTCCGTCCGCCCCATGTAGAAAAGGAGAAGACGGGGAGAAATCCCTTCGGGCTGCGTCAAATTTTGCTCACACATACTACCTTACCCCCCATCCCCCCACCCATTCCACCTCATGCATCATAACATCATCCATATACAACCATTCTCCATTTACCCCTGTCTTCTGTCCTCTCTCGTCTTTCCTCAGCAGACATTCCCCTCTTCCCCAAAGCCCCTTTCACCCCGTCCATCCATCTCATAACTATACATAACTTAATCAATTCAATGATGGTTTTGGGAAGTAGTGGCATATCATGTTTAGATAGTTCAACTTCAAGGTGCAATAATAAATAAAAAACTATAACAGGAGTAAGGAGACTAGTTACATCATATCTAACTAGTTTTTAATTTCGTATTTAATGTCTAGATCATTAAGAATACTAATTAGGTGCATATTATTATTAATATGTAAATTAGATATAGTACCTACCAAAGGGCTCAAGATAGAAACAAGCCATTTTGAAGGTTTGTAAGTTATGGACCCAGTAGAACTAATGATGGATCTAACAGGATAACCCGGCTTGTGAGTTTTTATCAACTCATACATATACTCGTATGGTAAAGATGGGGACTTGGTAGAAAATTGCTTGATAATATGTTAATGTCTTTTCAACAGTTTTTTAATACTACAATTAAAATCACTGTTTATGGACTCTAAGGGATTCTTACTAAGTTTTGTATAGGTTTCCTCATCCTCCAGTAATGTTGCCGTTTTTTCTATATAATCAATTTTGTTTAATTCTTTATCTCTTTTTAGATCATTGTAAGACTTGAAAGAAACTCTTAGGTCAATTTGGCATACTGGACATTGACGATGAAGCGTATACAAAAAATTTACAAATATTAATATCTTGAACCGGAATATCACCAATTTTTTTTTTAAATTACAAAACACTTTGGCAACATTAGCAAAATCAACTCCCTGAGTGGCTGTAAAACTAAGACCAAAACCTAAAGCACATTTTTCATCAAAATTTAATGGTTTATCTGATAAGTTTATATATATTTTTTTAAGTTTGTAACTAAAAGTCATACAAGCTGATCCCAACTTACTGTAACAGTATCAAATAGATTGTTTTTCCATTCTTCTGGGATGGCGCGATGAAAGGCATTTCTTCTATCGTTGGTAATTCTAAACGATTCTCGAAGTTCAACCTTAGTAATATAAATATTTTTTGTACAATGATCCTATGGAATTCTTCAAATGGTTTTTGGCACATACTCAAAAGACAATTATTCAAGATGGATTTTGGAACAACCTGTTCTTGTAGACATCATTTCAGGAACTGTAGACGTAGTTTAAGTCATGTGCGATTTGATGAGAGAAGAACAGAATGATGAAACGACAGGTGAAAGTCCAAGAGCGTAGGACGAGAAGTCCAAGAAGTGGCGCGTGGATTCCATGTTTTGCAGTATTTGACAAATGACACGTGAATATAATTTGCAGAAAAAAACACTGGTAAATAAGAAACGTAGTCCGAACGTTTTCGTCTATTTAAGACATGTGAGAATCAACACCGTGTGAGATCGAAACCTTTATTGGTACGACGTTTCGCTTGTTACAGCTTTTTCAAGTACAAAGTATGTAAGACATCATCAAGGGAATACAGTAAAGGAGATACAGACAGTATATATACTACAGAAGTAAAAATATTGTAAGGAACACGGAAAGATAAATCATACAAGCCTGAGAAAATTACCCACAGTCCTGTCCTCAGTTCACAGATGGACCAAATGTCCGGGCAGGATAACATATAACAATTTTCATTGAAATAAAATTATCAAGACTGCACATGCCTAAGCTTAGATTGATATTTTGATCAAAAGTTTATTCATGTGGCTTGATTCAATGATGTTCCTTTAAGTAAAGGAATTACAAGAGGTTATTTTACTGGCATTTTTCCCGTCAATTGCATGATCTTGGTCCCTCACATGAACAAAAATACCACTACACATTTGACCACTTCTCACACTATTTATGTTGGTTTATTCTTGTTTGTATATCTTTGCCAGTTTGTCCGGTGTAATTTTTTTGGCACTGCAGACAAGGAATGGTGTATACGCAACCTTCAATATTATGTGGAGAATTTTTAATTAGTATATTTCTAACAGTGCTATTGTTCTTAAAGACTACATTTATGTTGAATTCATTAAGAATTTTTGGTAGTCTTGCCATACTCTCATGAAAGGGAAGCACTAGGAAGTTCTTATTACAGAATATGATTTTTCCCCTGTGGAGTTTTATAGTAAGTTTTTATAGCCATAGTGTGGGAATTGTTTACCAAATGCTTTGGATATTTTAAGTGTGATGCAATGCTGTATATCTTGCTATCTTATTATACAGAAATTCAGGGCTGCAAATTATGTACGCTCTGAGAAACATAGGGCTAAAGACAGCAAGCTTAGTTATTTCACTGTGAGCAGAGTAATAATGAACATAAGATAAATTATCAGTGTTTTTTTTTCTGAAAACATCATACCTAAAATATCTTCCGTTTCTGTGTAGTAAAATATCTAAAAATGGTAGCATGTTATCTATTTCTGTTTCGATGGTGAACTTTATTGATGGAACCAGATAATTTAATTCACTAAGAAAAGAATCTAAATTGTGATTTACCGGCCATATGCATAAAATGTCATCCACATAACGTTTCCACAAGGCAAAAGGGGGAAGAATCTTCGGCAACAATTCTCTCAAAGGATTACAAAGGATTACAAAGGCGGAGCATGCCGACAGGAGACCTTTTGGTCCATATCTAGGTCGGATGCGAAAAAAATCATAATAATTATAAGATAATAAACAAAAACTATAATAATGTAAATAACAAATAAAATACATAAATAAATGCACAGGTATAGTTAAATAATTAACAAACAGGTAAATAGTAAATGATAATAAATTGGCATATAACTAATAATAAATGAAAATCAGACAGACAAATTATAACAAAACAAAAACAAATAATATAAAATAAATTATAATCATTACAGCATCTTGCTTAGGTGTTTATCTAAATGATTCTTAAAGCTTCGAACTGAACTACATTGCACTACCTGTGCAGGAAGTTTATTCCATTCATTAACTACATGGTTGGCAAAGTTGTTTCTACCCACTTCCAAATTGAATCTATTTTCGGACAGTTTGAGACCATTGTTTCTTGTCTGATTCTCATTCAATGTGAATATTTTGTCACTTTTGATGTTGTCAATTCCCTTTAAAATCTTAAAGACCTGTATCAAGTCCCCTCTGAGTCGACGCTTTTTTAGGGAAAACAGATTCATATGTTTTAGTCGATTTTCGTATGATTTATTTTTGATATTTGGAATCAATTTTGTGGCTCGCCGTTGTACTTTTTCCAGTCTGTCAATGTCTTTAATGAGATTCAGTGACCATACGGAAACAGCCTATTCCAAATGTGGACGAACTAACGATTTATATAGCTTGTTAATGAGTGATGAATTTTTTAAATCAAAAGATCGCGCAATGAGTCCTAGAATCTTATTTGCTTTCTCAGAGGCTGAAATACACTCTCTCAAAGAACTTCATGTATAGATTGCTGAATAATGGAGATAACGGATTACCCATGCCAAAAAGAAAAGGCATAAAATCACTCCCACCCATTTCATACCTAAATACACTCCACTCCCCTCCATCCACCCTCTTATCTTAGCACCTCCTGGATGACGGGTCATCTCTGCATCCTGTCCACTGCCCTGGGTCAGAGGCAGTGTCGCAACGCACAGAACATCCACATCAAGGCCGCTTCATTAAATCGGCAACCCGTCCGTCCCCCCATGTAGAAAAGGAGAAGACGGTGAGAAATCCTTTCGGGCTGCGTCAAATTTTGCTCACACATACTACCATACCCCCCATCCCCCCACGCATTCCACCTCATGCATCATAACATCATCCATATACAACCATTCTCCATTTACCCCTGTCATCTGTCCTCTCTCGTCTTTCCTCAGCAGACATTCCCTTCTTCCCCAAAGCCCCTTTCAACTCGTTTATCCATCTCATAACTATACATACATACATACATACATACATACATACATACATACATATACCAAGGCTTTTTCCCCCTTCCAAGGGAGGTAGCCAAAAAGGGAAAGGCATAAAAACACTCCCACCCATTTCATCCCTAAATACCCTCCACACCCCTCCCACCCTTCCTCTCATCTGAGCACCTCCTGGATGACGGGTCATCCCTGCACCCTGCCCACCGCCCTGGATCAGAAGCAGTGTCGCAAGACACAGTACATCCACAGCAAGGCCGCTTCATTTAATCGGCGACCCCCCCTCTCCGTCCCCCTTTGCATATAAGGCGAGGACGGGGAGAAATCCCTTCGGGCTGCGTCAAAATTTACTCACACATACTACCCCACCCCCCCCCACCCCGCCCATTCCTCCTCATGCAGTCACAACATCATCCATATACAACCATTCTCCACTCACCTCTGTCTTCCGTCCTCTCCCTTCCTTCCTCAACAGACATTCCCCTCTTCCCCAAAGCCCCCTTCACCCCATCCATCCACCTCATCCTAGGACGTCCCCTCATGTTCACTCCCTCCACATCTGCCTTCCATACCTCTTTTACTAGTCTTTCTTCACTCATTCTTTCCATGTGTCCAAACCATCCTAATATTCTTTCATCAACCCTATCTCCCAAATCCTTTTTTACCCCTGTTCTCCTCCTCACCTCCTCATTTCTCACTCTATCCAGCCTAGTAACCCCCACCATACTTCTCAGACACCTCATCTCAAACACATTCAAACTCCTTCTCTCTTCTTCTCTTATGTTCCACGTTTCTGCCCCATACAGTGCTGTTGGCACAATCACTCCTTCATACAGTCTCCTCTTCGCATCCATTCCCAAATGTCTATTCCTCATTACACTCTTTAAACCACCAAGGCATTTACTCGCTTCTCTCAATCTACATTCTACTTCCACCTTCACCTCACCTTTTCCTGCTACACTTGCACCCAAGTATCTAAAACTATCCACTTCCTCCAGTCGCTCTCCCTTAATGTTCACTTCCAGTCTACTGCCACTTTCACCCCTTGTACATCTCATCACCTTACTTTTACCCACATTTATCATTAGCTTTCTTCTATCACATACTCTCCCAAACTCTGCCACCAGCTTCCTCAATCCCTCCTCTGACCCTGCCACAAGCGCAGTGTCGTCCGCAAACAACAGCTGGCTCACCTCCCACTTTTCTCCATTTTCTTTAACCATCTCCAATCCCTGACTCACTACCCTAGCATTCACCTCTCGCACCACTCCATCCATGTATAAGTTGAACAGCCAGGGCGACATAACGCATCCTTGACGAAGTCCCACCTTTACTTCAAACCACTCACTCTCTCCATTTCTAATCCTAACACATGCTCTACTACTCTCATAAAAACTCTTGACAGCTCCCAAAAGCTTTCCTCTTATCCCATAAATCTGCATAACCTCCCACAGTGCCTTTCTGTCTACCCTATCATAAGCTTTTTCCAGATCCATAAAAGCCCAAAAAACATCCTTCCCCTTTCCTATAGCTTTCTCATAACTATACATAACTTAATCAATTCAATGATGGTTTTGGGAAGTAGTGGCATATCATGTTTATATACTTAAAAAAGTCTTTAATCTATAAGTATTAGTATATCGAACATTTCAGGTCCATTTCATGATTGTATTCACGGAGAAACTGTCATGTACCACCCAAGTCTGCCGCTCTTTTTCTTTTTTTCTTGTTCCAGCAGGTCACGGTGACCTGGACCTGCGCATTAAGTAATTATCGTCCCGTCAAGAATCGACCTGACCTCTCACCTCTCACCTGACTCCCACAAGATAACCCCGATTCCTACGTGAGGTAGTTAGCGGACGTCGTGTCGCATCTCATTGTGTGTGTGTGTGTATATATGTGTATGTATGTATGTGTGTATATATGTATATTTGTGTGTAGATGTGTATGTATGTATCATACTAACATGTAACAAAAATTAATAAATGATTTTTTCTTTCTTTAAAGGGAGACCAACTCCCCATAAGCTTTGCTTCTCGCTCTCCCTTTTCAACAACTAATTTTGTAAAAAATTTGTATATATGTATGTCTAAATTGTATTTTATATTGTTGAATAAACCTTAACTAACTAACTAACTAGTTCAACTTCAAGGTGCAATAATAAATCTAAAACTGTAATAGGAGTGAAGAGACTAGTTATATAATATCTAACTAGTTTTTAATTTCGTATTTAATGTCTAGATCATTAAGAATACTAATGAGGTGCATATTATTATTGATATGTAAATTAGATATAGTACCTACCAAAGGGCTCAAGATAGAAACAAGCCATTTTGAAGGTTTGTAAGTTATGGACCCAGTAGAACTAATGATGGGTCTAACAGGATAACCCGGCTTGTGAGTTTTTATCAACTCATACATATACTCGTATGGTAAAGATGGGGACTTGGTAGAAAATTGCTTGATAAGATGTTAATGTCTTTTCAACAGTTTTTTAATACTACAATTAAAATCACTGTTTATGGACTCTAAGGGATTCTTACTAAGTTTTGTATAGGTTTCCTCATCCTCCAGTAATGTTGCCGTTTTTTCTATATAATCAATTTTGTTTAATTCTTTATCTCTTTTTAGATCATTGTAAGACTTGAAAAAATTCTTAGGACAATTTGGCATACTGGACATTGACGATGAAGCGTATACAAAAAAATTACAAATATTAATATCTTGAACCGGAATATCACCAACTTTTTCTAAATTACAAAACACTTTGGCAACATTAACAAAATCAACTCCCTGAGTGGCTGCAAAACTAAGACCAAAACCTAAAGCACATTTTTCATCAAAATTTAATGGTTTATCTGATAAGTTTATATAGTTTTTTGTTAAGTTTGTAACTAAGAGCCTTACGAGCTGATCTCAACTTACTGTAACAGTATCAAGTAGATTGTTTTCCATTCTTCTGGGATGGCGCGATGAAAGGCATTTCTTCTATCGTTGGTAATTCTAAACGATTCTCGAAGTTCAACCTTAGTAATATCAACATTTTTTGTACAATGATCCTATGGAATTCTTCAAATGGTTTTTGGCACATACTCAAAAGACAATTATTCAAGATGGATTTTGGAACAACCTGTTCTTGTAGACATCATTTCAGGAACTGTAGACGTAGTTTAAGTCTTGTGCGATTTGATGAGAGAAGAACAGAATGATGAAACGACAGGTGAAAGTCCAAGAGCATAGGACGAGAAGTCCAAGAAGTGGCGCGTGGATTCCATGTTTTGCAGTAATGACACGTGAATATATTTTGTAGAAAAAACACTGGTAAATAAGAAACGTAGTCCGAACGTTTTTGTGTATTCAAGATATGTGAGAATCAACACCGTGTGAGATCGAAACCTTTATTGGTACGACGTTTAGCTTGTTGCAGCTTTTACAAGTACCAAGTATTTAAGACATCAAGGGAATACAGTAAAGGAGATACAGACAGTATACTACAGAAGTAAGAATATTGTAAGGAACACGGAAAGATGAATCACACAAGCCTGAGAAAATTACCCACAGTCCTGTCCTCAGTTCACAGATGGACCAAATGTCCGGGCAGGATAGCATATAACAATTTTCTTTGAAATAAAATGATCAAGCCTGCACATGCCTAAGCTTAGATTGATATTTTGATCAAAAGTTTATTCATGTGGCTTGATTCAATGATGTTCCTTTAAGTAAAGGAATTACAAGAGGTTATTTTACTGGCATTTTTCCCGTCAATTGCATGATCTTGGTCCCTCACATGAACAAAAATACCACTACATATTTGACCACTTCTCACACTATTTATGTTGGTTTATTCTTGTTTGTATATCTTTGACAGTTTGTCCGGTGTAATTTTTTTGGCACTGCAGACATGGAATGGTGTATACGCAACTTTCAGTATTTGTGGAGAATTTTTAATTAGTATATTTCTAACAGTGCTATTATTCTTAAAGACTACATTTATGTTGACTTCATTAAGAATTTTTGGTAGTCTTGCCATACGCTCATGAAAGGGAAGCACTAGGAAGTTCTTATTACAGAATATGATTTTTCCCCTGTGGAGTTTTATAGTAAGTTTTTATAGCCATAGTGTGGGAATTGTTTACCAAATGCTTTGGATATTTCAAGTGTGTTGCAATGCTGTATGTCTTGCTCATCTCATTATCCAGAAATTCAGGGCTGCAAATTCTGTACGCTCTGAGAAATATAGAGCTAAAGACAGAAACCTTAGTTTTTTTTACTGTGAGCAGAGTAATAATGAACATATGATAAATGATCAGTGTTTTTTCTAAAAACATCATACTTAAAATATCTTCCGTTTCTATGTAGTAAAATATTTAAAAATGGTAGCTTATTATCTATTTCCGTTTCGATGGTGAATTTCATTGATGAAACCAGATAATTTAATTCACTAAGAAAAGAATCTAAATTGTGATTTACCGGCCATATGCATAAAATTTCATCTACATAACATTTCCACAAGGCAAAAGGGGGAAGAATCTTGGGCAACAATTCTCTCTAAAAGAACTCCATGTATAGGTTGCTGAGTAATAGACATAACAGACCCATGGCTATTCCGAACTTTTGTACATGGTATATTTCATTAAAAACAAATTTTGCATTAACTACACATAACTTAATCAATTCAGTTGTGGTTTTGGGAGGTGGTGGCATATCATGTTTAGATTGTTCAACTTCAAGATGCAATAATAAATCTAAAACTGGAACACGAGTGAAGAGACTAGTTACATCATATCTAACTAGTATAAAGTCATATTTAATGTCTAGATCGTTAAGAATACTAATGAGGAGCATATTGTTATTAATATGGGATTTAGATATAGTACCTACCAAAGGGCTTAAGATAGAAACAAGCCATTTTGAAGGTTTGTAAGTTATGGATCCAGTAGAACTAATGATAAGTCTAACAGGATAACCCGGCTTGTGAGTTTCGATCAACCCATACAAG
>NC_134810.1:5100364-5107864 GCF_046742065.1 Oratosquilla oratoria | reverse complement strand
AAATAAAAACGAAAAAAAACAACTTTGGACTGCGTCAAAATATCATTCACACATAAGCACCCCCTACCCTCACCCCATCTCTCTCTTCCTTGCATAACAATATCATCCATACACATTCTCCACTCATTATTATCTCCTACCCGCTCCCTTCCTTGCTCAACAGACATTCCTCTCTTGCTCAGCGTCCCTTTCACCCCATCCATCCATCTCGTCCACGGTCGTCCTCATAAGTTCGCTCCCCACACCTCTGCCTTCCACACCTCTTCTACTAATCTTTCATCACTCATTCTTTCCATATGTGCAAACCATCCCAATAATCTTTTGTCAGCCCTATCCATCTCCTTTTCCACTCCCGCTCTCCTCCTCACCTCCTTGTTTTTCACTCTGTCCAACCTAGTAACCCCAACTATGCTTCTTAGATATTTCATCTCAAACAGATTTAATTTTTTCTTCTTTTCCTCTCTTAAATTCCACGTATCTGCTCCATACGATGCCGTTGGCTCAACCACCCCACCATACAATCTCCTTTTTGCATCCATTCCCAGTTCCCTATTTCTCACAATACTTTCTAATCCCCCAAGGCATTTACTTGATTCTCTCAATTTACATTTTACCTCCGCCTCTATTTCTCCCTTCCCTATCACATGTGACCCCAAATACCTAAAGCTATCCATTTCCTCCAGCCTCTCTCTTTTTAGAATTACTTCCAACTCACTGCCACCTACCTTTGTACCCACATTTACCTTCAACTTTCTCCTATCGCACACCTTCCCAAACTCAGTCATTAACTCCTTTAATCCTTCCTCTGACCCATGCCACAAGTGTAGTGTCGTTAGCAGAAAGCAACTGGTTTACTACCCATTTATCTCCATTTTCTTTAACCATCCCCAGTCACCTCCCCATTACCCTCGCCTATACCTCACGCACTACCCCATCCACGTACACATTAAACTGTCATGGTGACATGACATATCCCTGACGTAGTCTCACCTTTACCTCAAACTACTCGTTCTCTCCATATTCCATTCTAACACAGGCTCTATTACTCTCGCAAAAATTCTTGACTGCCCTTAACAGCTTTCCCCCAATCCCATATATCTACAAAACCTCCCATAGTGCTTTCCTGGCTACTATATCATAAGGCTTTTCCAAATTCATAAAGCCCCCAAAAAACATCCATAACTTTTTGTATTTTTTCATATATCAGCCTTACCACAAAAATCTGATTCACGCAACCCCTACCTTTCCTAAACCCACACAGTTCCTCAACAATTACTCATTTTGTTTCTCTCCTAATCCTCTCAATTAAAACCCTTCCATAAACCTTCCCACCTACACTCAGCAAACTAATCCCTCTGTAACTACTATACTCACAATTGTCCCTTCTTCCCTTGTAAAGTGGAATTGTACAGGTACTCCTCCAGTTCTCAGGCACTCTACCCTCCCTTAGACAAACATTAAACAACATTACTAACCCATCCACTATAATTGTACCTCCTTTATTCAGATACTCTACATAATACCCCTCTATTCCTATTCTAATCGTTTCCAGAGCTATTTGCACCTCATCATTTATTATTTCTCCTCCATTTTCCTCTACACCACCGTCATTTTTTTAGCGCCTCACACTGCTACCGCCACTCCCTTGCTATCATTTTCCACATTCATCAGCTCTTTAAAATAATTCATCCATCTTCTCCTTGCTGCTTCCTCTTTTGTTAAGATCTATCCATCTGCGTCTTTTACCCTTTCTTCTATACTTGACTCAACTTCCCTTCCTCTTTTAATTTCCTCCCAAAACATCTTTCTATTGCTTTCAAAATGTTCTGTCCTACTCCTCTCCCATTTTGCATCTGCTTGCCTTTTTGCCTCCTTTGTTCTTTGTTTTTCTTCTATTTTTTTCTTTATACCTCTCCTATTTTTGTCTCATCCTATTTTGCAAGTAGTCACTGAAAGATCTCTTTTACTACCTTTTTCATTTCATTATCCCACCATTCACTACCCTTCCTTCTATTCCTTCCAATCCTCCTTGTTCCACATACCATCTTTCCACGCTTTATCACTTCCTCATTGAAACACCTCTATTCTTCTTCCACAACAAATTCCCTCCACTCTATCCTTCCCTCCCTCCCACACTTCTCTAAACTTTTCCTTGTGCTCCTGATCCTTTTTCTTCTTATTTAAATAGTTTGTGTGTGTGTGTGTGTGTGTGTGTCTGTGTGTGTGTGTGTGTGTGTGTGTGTGTGTGTGTGTGTGTGTGTGTGTATGTCTGTGTGTGTGTGTGTGAGTGTGTGTGTGTGTGTGTGTGTGTGTGTGTGTGTGTGTGTGTGTGTGTGTGTGTGTGTGTGTGTGTGTGTGTGTGTGTGTGTGTGTGTGTGTGTGTGTGTGTGTGTGTGTGTGTGTGTGTGTGTGTGTGTGTGTGTGTGTGTGTGTGTGAGACGAGTTAATCAATATATACATATATGTATATATATATACATATACATATGTACATATGTGTATATACATATATATATATATATTATATATATATATATATATCATACAATCTCCATGACCGTCGCGCAGAGGATTCGAAGCACTGCCAATAGACCCAAGAGAGTCCACTAGCGAATTATTCACGCACACACACGCATACACACAGACATACATATATACATATATATATATATATATATATATATATATATATGTATATATCAGATAATTTTTATGACCGTCGCGCAAGGACTCGAACCTGCGCTGTACATGACGACAAGAGGCCCCCATGACTGCCGCCTTACACCGCTCGACAACTGATGGTATAAGGCGGCAGTCATGGGGGCCTCTTGTCGTCATGTACAGCGCAGGTTCGAGTCCTTGCGCGACGGTCATAAAATTATCTGATTAATGTCGCTGTCCACTAGCGAATTTCTCGTATATATATATATATATATATATATATATATATATATATATATATAAATATATATATATATATACATATATACATATGTACATATGTATATATATATATATAAATCAAATCAGCCATCCTGAGTCCACTGCTGAACAAAGGCCTCCTTCATAGCATTCCACGATTCACACGACCGTGCCACCCTCTGCCACGTCAGTCCCGCAAACCTCTCGATCTCGTCTCTCCACCTTCTGTCTGGTCTCCCTCTTCCACGCTTCCTATCTCGCGGCGTCCATTCAGTAACACACTTGCTCTATCGCTCATCAGTCGTTCGCACTAACTTACCTGCCCAATTCCACTTCCTCTCTTTTACTGCTTCCACAATATTTTTCACTCTAGTCTGCTCTCTCACCCAACTTGCTCTCTTTCGGTCTCTCAGTGTTATTCCTATCATTGATCTCTTCATTCTCCTCTGTGCAGTCCTTAGCTTTGTTTCCATCGCCCTCGTCAGCTTCCAAGTCTCACATTCGTAGATTATTGCTGGTAAAATGCATTGATTGTAAACTTTACCTTTCAAACATAAAGGTAGAGAGTCTCTCAGGATTTTACTATACTTACCAAACATTTTCCAACCAATTGTAATGCGTCTTTTTATCTCGTTATCATGATCTTTCGTCACCTTCACCATCTGACCTAAATAATTATACTCTTCAACTTCCTCAAGAGTCTCATCATCAATTACAATCTCTTTACTTTGAACTTTCGTGTTGAACATTACTTTGGTTTTACTCTTATTAATTTTTAAACCTACTTTGATACTTTCTTTGTTTAGATCGCTCAGCATATCTTGCAAGTCGTCTGCTCTTTCTGAAATAAGAATGATGTCATCTGCAAATCTTAGGTGGTTCAAATATTCGCCATTAATCTTCAAACCTTTCTTTTCCCAACTCAACCTTCTGAAAATATCTTCTAAACAAGCTGTAAATAGTTTGGGTGAAATTGTATCGCCTTGCCGTACTCCTTTCTCGATTTTGATTTTTTCTGTGTCTTTATGTAGTCGAACTATAGCGGTGCCTTTCGAATAAATCTTTTCTAAAACTCTTATGATCTGTTCGTTTGTACCTTGTTTGCGTAGCGAGTTTAGTATTGCTATTTGTTCTACTGAATCAAAGGCCTTCTCGTAATCTACAGAAGCTAAACACAGAGGTATATTATATTCTGTCGTTTTCTCAATTAGCTGGTTTATCGCCTGCAAATGGTCTAGAGTTGAATATCCGCTTCTAAAGCCTGCCTGTTCTCTCGGTTGGTTTCCATCTAAAACTTGACTCAGTCTATTTGTGAGGATCTTGGAGAATACTTTATATACGTTTGATAGCAAGCTAATCGGTCAATAGTTACTAAGGTCCTTCTGGTCTCCTTTTTTTATGAAGCAAAATCACTATAGCATTGCATCACGCATTCGGAACGCTTTCTTGACGTAAGCACTGGGTGTACAACTCAGTTAATTTAATATGAACTAATTTACCAGCGTCTTTCAATAGATCTATTGATATACCATCTTCCCCAGGTGCTCTTCCTCTTTTCATAGTTTTTAGAGCAAATTCTACTTCTTCCTTTGTAATGTCTGGTACACTACTAACGTCTACACATTAATTTACTGACTCAACTACGGCCTTCGAAGAGTAAAGCTCTTGGTAAAATTCTTCTACTCTTTTTAACATTTTGTCTCTACATTTAATTATTTCTCTATTTCTATCTTTCAAACATATCATTTGCTGTCTTCCTAAAGCATGTTTACGCTAGGTCACTTTAATAATTTTACCTTTCCGAATAGTTTCTTCTTTTTCGTCTATGTTTCTCTTTCTTTTCTCTAATCTCTGCCTTTTGTTGATAAGCTTGTTTAGTTCTACACTTTCTATTTCGTCTCTACTGCTTTTAATCTGCATGTTCCTTCTTCTTTTAATTAGGTCATTTGTAGTTTTGGAGTATTTGTTTTCTCTAATGTTCTTTGTACTTCCTACTTTCTCTGCTGATTCCTTAATGATATTCACTAAATTCACATTGATATCTTCCACGCTGTCCTCGTTAGTTCTTAGAGCTTCGAATCTATTTTTAATTTCTAACTGAAATTTCTTTTTATCATCCTTAACCTTTGCAAGGCTTATTTTCTTTTTTAAGACTAGTTTATTTCTCTCGGCTCTGAAGTTGAATTTAGCTGTGCATCCTACCATTCTATGGTCACTCCCTATGTTGACTTTATTTATCACCGTAACATTGCTAACGCTTTTGCTCTCCAAACACACAGTTGTAGGACCTATTGCTAACTGACACGTCCCTGATGGCAAACAGGGAAATTCCTCATAGATATATGGGGTACCGTCATAATGACGGCGTGGACCATTGGGCACCCTATAGTAATAGGGCTTCACCGAATATAATGAATAAGGTGACACCAGAGAAATATCTCACCAGAAACCAGTTGGCAAGGAGGTGAGATTACCGCCAACCCCCCTTCATAGCCAACATGAATATGAATAGCACAATCAAAAGAAAACCGGGCGTTCCTGTTGGATCATCGTCACCTAAAGGTCCAACCGCATTGCCTCGTATGCTTACGGGCAGTGTGCCACCGAATGTGAGTAAGCACTGTCCAAGCAGATCCAAGTCTTGGACATTAAACAACATGAAGAAAATGAAGATCTATACCTACAACGTAAGAAGTCTCTCAGAAGACCACAGACTGGAGAGTTTAATGGAAGAACTATTCAACATCAAATGGGACATCGTAGGACTGAGCGAAGTCCGAAGAATGGAAGAAAAGCTGGTACAATTACAAGATGGTCACCACCTGTTCTACTATAGAGGTAAGGACAAAGAAAGATCTAGTGGAATAGGATTCTTGATCAACCGAGAGGTTGCGGGTAACGTAATCAAATTCAGTAGTTTATCGGACAGGGTAGCTTGGATTGTGATTAGGCTTTGTAAAAGGTACACTCTAAAAATAGTTCAGGTCTATGCACCAACTTCACAGAGTTCAGACAAGGAAATAGAATCCTTCTATGATGATTTAAGTCAAGTAATGAATCAAGAAAATAGTAAGTACACTTTGGTAATAGGAGACTTTAATGCTAAAGTAGGGAAGAAGATGGGAGATGAGACGTGCATTGGGAAGTTTGGAGTAGGTGAAAGAAATGACAGAGGTGAGATGTTAGTCAATTTTGCAGAGAACTACAATATATATATATACATATATATATATGTATACATATATATATATATACATATATATATATATATACATATATATATATATATGGAGGTGAGGTGGCAAAATGAAACGTTAAGGCTAGAGTATGGAGCTTTATTCAGAACCAGACGTTTCGACCTCTTGGGCCTTCCTCAGTGGACTGAATACAGAATAAAAATCAAAGTCCGTCAACAGCTTACACGGTGATCTGACGACCCTGCGTGACCTCACCCCGGTCACGTTGTCCCCCCAACACTCGCCAACCGCCAATTGTGCGGACGTTTGAGCCCAGGACATAAACCCCTTACGAGAATTTGTGGTTTTCTCGGTAGCAATGTGTGCCGCCTCCAAAGCTTTCCTTTTCTTTTTTTTTCCCATTTTCCTATGTAGAACGTGGGCTTCCTTCCAGTTTGGCAAATGATTTTCTTCATCGATATGAACTACTAGGGGATTTGATGTTCTGTGATGTTTCACATCCCTCTTGTGTTCTTCTAATCTTTTGTCCATGCCGCGTCCTGTCTCACCGATATAAACTTTCTCACAACCTGTACAAGGAATTCTGTAAACAACACTTTTATTTTCTTGCAAAATTTCCGTATTTCTGGTAAACTCACCAATTCTCTTCCCCGCTGATGTTACTAAATTTATTCTGGTGTTCTTTAAAAAATTACTAATTAATGGTGCGTATCTAGAGTTAGGAACTGAAATAAATATTTTGTCCTTGCTGGTGCTGTTATCTGTAGCTTTTGTGCTCCTTTTCATAATTTTGATGGTTTTGTGTTTTAATTTTATAAGAAAGCCCAAAGGATATGCTAATTCTTGGAAGGTTTTAAAGATATGGTTAATCTCATCCTGTAAAAATTCTTTGCTGCATATCCTTAGGGCTCTTAACATGAATCCGATTAATATCCCTGATTTGACTCTATTACTGTGAGCTGAATAAAAATGAATGTAATCTTCTCGGTTTGTTGGCTTTCTGTATACTTTGAATTAGAAAGTACCAGTTACATCAAACTCATGGGTAAAGATACACATTGATGGCGATACGTCGATGACATTCTAGTAGTGGTACCCGAGTTCGTCAATCTAAGACAGAAATTAACTCAATTAAATAACATAGAACAGAAAATACAATTTACATTAGAAGAAGAAATAAACGACGAAATTCCTTTTTTGGATACTATAATAAAGAAAACAGAAAACGGAATAAAATTCAAAGTATACAGAAAGCCAACAAACCGAGAAGATTACATATACATATATATATATATATATATATATATATATATATATATTATAATATACATATATAAACGTACATATATATATATATATATATATATATATATATACATGT
>NC_134810.1:5085364-5092864 GCF_046742065.1 Oratosquilla oratoria | reverse complement strand
GTCATAACCTTACATAAACAATTGTACACAATGAATCTCACATACATTCTCAATTTTCACAAAGAATAAATACAATACAGCAGATTAGATAAAATACACACTTGTACGACAACCAAAAAGGTACAAATCATGGCAGCGAATACCAAACAACTAGTCACAATCGTGTACAGACAACTGTTCATAATAGTCTTCAATACAGTCTTAAATCAATAAAGAAATTAAACAAAAGAGATACAAAACAAATGCAAGAAATAAATACAAAAGTACACATACGATAACAGAAAAAACAAAACCTGCCACGTTCACACCCAAGATCAATTCAACACAGGCATACGCTCTATGTTCATCCACGTCAGACAGTTGATCACAACCTTGCACAGACAACTGCTTACCGTTGTTTCTATTTATATTCATAAATCCGAAGTGAAAAATGGAATACACACTTAAATGAAAAAGGAAATAAATCCAATCACGTTCATACCATTGTAAACTCAAACTTATAAACACACAGTTTTTTATATATGTGCATTTTGTGTTCTCTCACTCAAGTTATTAATACTGATTATACATTATGTTGGGTCTGTCATCGTGTTCCTTGTGCCCGGGTAGATTGGGTTTAAGTCGATGCACCTATTTACGCTAACCTCTTTTGTTATCCACGATTCCAGGAATAATCTTTTTTTCTTCGAGTTGTCTCTGTGTATCACTCTCGCTCCTTCCCAGTCTATGTTGTGTTGTTTTTCAGTGATGCGTTTATAAAGTGCTAAAGTTCCATCATTCCGTCTAACTGCCAGTTTGTGTTTTTCTATTCTGGTTGCGAGTTTCTTCTGCGTTTCCCCTATGTAATCAGCATCACAATCCAAACAGCCAATGCGGTACACTACATCCGCCTGCTGAGTGGGTCCTTCTATGTCCTTGACTCTGGTGAAGATGTGATGTAGAGTTTTGCGTGGCTTGTGTGCTATCTGTTTGCCCTTGTTCCAGAGCACCCTGGCCGTTACCTCTGAAGCACTTGTAATGCATGGGATTGTGACCCTGTATTTTGTGTGAGGCGATTGTGTCTCGGTGCGACGTGTCCTCGTCCATTTTCGTACGGTCCGACTCAGATAACCATTGGTTCGGAAAACGTCACGTAGGTGCCTTTTTTCGGCCTCACCACATCAGCCGTGGAGCAGATCTTGTCTGCTCGGTTTCATAACGTGCGAATTAGTCTTTTCTTATGGCAGTCTAGGTGTTAGCTGTCAAAGTCTAGTACTCTGTGTGTGTGGGTTTTCTGTATACATTGGTCTTCAGGTAGTCTCCTTCTTGTGGTCCTTTGACGTCAAGGAACCATCTCAAGAAAACCTACACACACAGACTACTATTGTGAACAGTACATACGTACAAACACACACACATGCACATACAGTGAGTGTTGTGTGATATATATTAGTATATATATATATATATATATATTAATATATATATATGGTGGGGGGAAAAGAATACTGCCACCAAGTATTTCCATTTGGATCGTAAGAGGCGAGAAGAAAGGGGCGGGGATTGGGACTAGGCATCCTTCTCCTTGTAGCCCCACAAGGGACATTCCTAAACGAAGAAGCAAAGGCATGAGAGTGTCTGGGAGTTTTCAGACCAGCACCCTAAGGTTTGGGTCTTTTAATGTGCGTGGATGTGGTACAGATGAGAGTAAAAGGGGAGAGATAGGCAGTATGTTTGTGAGAAAAAGATGGATGTGTTGGCTTGGAGTGAAACTAAGCTGAAAGGGAAGGGCGAGTGTAAGTTTGGGAGTGTAAGTGGGAGGTTATCAGGAGTAGAGAGGGCGAGGGAGGGAAAGGGTGGCTATTCTAGTAAGTGAAGAGATAGGTAAACGTGTAGTGGAGTAGAAGGAGTTTTCCTCAAGGATAATGTGGATGAAGGTGAAACTGGGAAAGGAGATGTGGGTCTTTGTAAGTGCATATGGGCCTGGCAGTGAGAAGAGCGTAGAAGAAAGGGAGGCTTTTCGGATAGATTTAGATGAGTGCATAGAGGATTTAGGGAGAAATATCAATGTAATAGTACTGGGAGACCTTAATACTATGGTGGGAAATGATCCAATTGATGGAGTGGTTGGGAAAGAATCGTAGTGGAAAGTTGATGGTGGAAATGTGCCTACAAAAAGAGTTGAAAGTCAAGCATAAATACACATGGGAGAGGGTGGTGGAGGGAAGGGTGGTAGATAGAGTGTTAATGGAGTATGTAGTGGTAAATAGGATTATGATAAGAAGAGTTAAGGATGTACATGTGCTAAGGGGAGAGGTGCGGGAGATAATATCCGATCATTTTTTTGGTGGAAGGAGGTACGTTGAGAGTGGAGGATAGATGGAGGAGAAGGAAAGGGACAAAATGGTAGGGAGGGAGGTGCTAAGAGTGAAACTCTTTAAATAAATGAAAATGAAAAGGAGGAGTACAAGAAGAAGCCTGAAGGAGGAGTGGAGGGGAATGAAAGAGAATAGAAGTTACAGCTAGGCGTTGAGGAGGAATGGGATGGGGCTGTTCAAGGAGGTGAGTCCCAAAGTGTGCAAAGATGGTTGTGGTGGAACAAGAAAGGAACAAGGAGGAAATGAAGAAGAAAGGTTAGGCTGAATGGTGGGATGAGGAAAAACCATAAGAAGGTTGAAGAAGAAAGAAGAGCGAGCTTTTTTCACAGATTGGTTTTACAAAATAGGACGAGGGGATGTACATATGAAAGGTACAAAGAAAAGAAAAGAGATAGTAATGCAAAAGGTAAAAGGACCGCAAAGAGGAGAGCAGATGTGAAAATGGGGTAAGAGTATGACAGAAAATTTTGAAAGTAATAAAAAGATGTTTAGGGGAAAGAAATTAAGTAAGAGAGAAGAGGAAGGCGAAATCAAGATTAGAGAAGACACATGTAAAAAGAAAGTGCAGATAGGGTGAGAGATGATAATAGAAGGAGAAGGGCAGTTAGGGGAATATGGGCAGTAGTATTTTTCGGGAGTTGGCTAAATGTGAAGGAGGCTAGGGAGAGAAAGATAGCTTCAGTGGGAAATGCTAAGAAAATGAGAGTGATGAGTGAGGAAAACGGAGGAGAAATAAGGAAGGATGAAGTGAAGGCAGTTGTTAAGATGATAAAAGCAGGTAAGGCACCTGGCCTAGATGGATGCCATGCAGAATGTCTAAAAAAAAAAGGAGGTACAGTGATGGTGGACTGGCTGGTGAGGTTATTTGATGTTTGCTGGAGAGAGGGTAGAGTGCCGGAGGACTGGAGGAATACCTGTATAGTTCCACTTTACAAGTGAAAAAGGGACAAGTGTGAATGTAGTAGTTTCAGAGGGATTAGCTTGTTAAGTGTAGTTGGGAAGGCTTATGGGAGGATCATGATTGAGAGGATTAGGAGAGGAACAGAGGGAGTAATTGGTGAGGAACAGTGTGGATTTAGGACGGGAAGGATGTTTTTTGGGCCTATATGGACCTGGAAAAGGCTTACGACACGGTAGACAGAAAGGCACTGTGGGAGGTTTTGCGGATATACGGGATAGGAGGAAAGCTTCTAGGAGCTATCAAGAGTTTTTATGAGAGTAGTAGAGCTTGTGTCAGGATTAGAAATGGAGAGAGTGAGTGGTTCGAGGTAAAGGTGGAACTTCGTCAAGGATGCGTTATGTCGCCCTGGCTGTTCAACTTATACATGGATGGGGTAGTGCGAGAGGTAACTGCAAGGGTAGTGGATCAGGGATTGGAGATGGTTAAAGAAAACGGAGAAAAGTGGGCAGTGTGCCAGCTGTTGTTTGCGGACGACACTGCGCATGTGGCAGGATCGGAGGAGGGATTGAGGAAGTTGGTGACAGAGTTTGGGAGAGTGTGTGATAGAATAAAGCTAAAGATAAATGTGGGTAAAAGTAAGGTGATTAGATGTACAAGTGGTGAAAATGACAGTAGTCTGGAAGTGAGCATTATGGGAGAGCGACTGGAGGAAGTGGATAGTTTTAGATACTTGGGTGCGAGTGTGGCAGGAAAAGGTGGAGTGAAGGTGGAGGTAGAATGTAGATTGAGAGAAGCGAGTAAATGCCTTGGTGGATTAAAAAGTGTAGTGAGGAATATACATTTGGGAATGGATGCTAAGAGGAGACTATATGAAGGAGTCATTGTGCCAACAGCACTGTATGGGACAGAAACATGGAACATAAGAGAGGAAGAAAGAAGGAGTTTGAATGTGTTTGAGATTAGGTGTCTTCTCCTTTATGCATGAGGTGTCTTTCCTTTATGCATGGGGGGACGGAGAGGGGGGGTTGTCGATTTAATGAAGCGGCCTTGCTATGGATGTACTGTGTCTTGCGACACTTCTTCTGACCCAGGGCAGTGGACAAGGTGCAAGGATGACCCGTCATCCAGGAGGTGCTAAGTTGAGAGGGAGGGTGGAGGGGTGTGGAGTGTATTCAGGGATGGAATGGGTGGGAATGATTTTATGCCTTTTCCTTTTTGGCTACCTCCCTTGTAAGGGGAAAAAAGCCTTGGTACATGTATGTACGTATATATATATATATATGTATATATATATGCAATAAAAACACTAGGAGCGTGTGTTCACAAATGCGTAAATAACCACTAGGAAAAAGTAAACTAACGAAGCAGAGCGCTTTCGTGTAATTACATCTTCAGTGCAGATACAAAGAAGGAATTATAAGATGAAGAAACAAGGTACAGAATATATGACATAGTGAAGAGGGCATTCGGAGAGGTAGTGGAAGAAGTACCGTCCTGGTAGCAAACAAGTATGGGACGTTTGGGCCGTCCTGGTAACCAACAAGTATGGGACAACTGCTCATAATTTATATTACAATTCAAACAATTTTGAAATTTCATGAGAAATAAAACTATCTAATTTGTACAAACCTTGATGAAGATTAACATTTACTCCCTTACTAGATTTGATCAAACTGCATTCAATTAAATTTCTTTCTGTTATGTTGTTGTTGTATGTGATGACTTTAGCGTTATCCCAGTCAACTGGGTGGTTAAAATGGTTCATGTGGTTGAATATACCGCTAGATTGGTTTCCCTCTCTAACGTATTTCTTATGTTGATTAATTCGTGTTGTGAGTGCTTTAGCAGTCTGACCAACATAAAACTGATTACATGATTTGCAAGGTATTTTGTACACACACCCTTTATTACTATTGACAGAATTATTTATGAGCAGTTGTCTTACAGTGTTCTTGTTATTGAAAACTACATTAATGTTAAATTTACGTAACATATTTGGAATATTTTGCAGGTTCTCTTGGTACGGTAAAACTAGCAAGTTATTCATATTGAAAGTTTGAGTTGACCTAAGGTTGTAAAATGTCCTTTTAGCACGATTGTAAGCTTTATCAAGAACATGTGTGGGGTATTGTAGCTTAGTACCAATGTCGTAAATACATCTTATTTCATCATCGATGCATTTGCAGCCCAGAGTACATCGATGATGAAATAAGATGTATTTACGACATTGGTACTAAGCTACAATACCCCACACATGTTCTTGATAAAGCTTACAATCGTGCTAAAAGGACATTTTACAACCTTAGGTCAACTCAAACTTTCAATATGAATAACTTGCTAGTTTTACCGTACCAAGAGAACCTGCAAAATATTCCAAATATGTTACGTAAATTTAACATTAATGTAGTTTTCAATAACAAGAACACTGTAAGACAACTGCTCATAAATAATTCTGTCAATAGTAATAAAGGGTGTGTGTACAAAATACCTTGCAAATCATGTAATCAGTTTTATGTTGGTCAGACTGCTAAAGCACTCACAACACGAATTAATCAACATAAGAAATACGTTAGAGAGGGAAACCAATCTAGCGGTATATTCAACCACATGAACCATTTTAACCACCCAGTTGACTGGGATAACGCTAAAGTCATCACATACACAACAACATAACAGAAAGAAATTTAATTGAATGCAGTTTGATCAAATCTAGTAAGGGGATAAATGTTAATCTTCATCAAGGTTTGTACAAATTAGATAGTTTTATTTCTCATGAAAATTTCAAAATTGTTTTGAATTGTAATATAAATTATGAGCAGTTGTCCCATACTTGTTGGTTACCAGGACGGCCCAAACGTCCCATACTTGTTGGCTACCAGGACGGCCCATACGTCCGTCACGTGTACTTCTTCCACTACCTCTCCGAATGCCCTCTTCACTATGTCAGATATTCTGTACCTTGTTTCTTCATCTTATAATTCCTTCTTTGTATCTGCACTGAAGATGTAATTACACGAAAGCGCTCTGCTTCGGGAGGTTACTTTTTTCCTAGTGGTTATTTACGCATTATATATATATATATATATATAATATATATATATATATATATATATAGAGAGAGAGAGAGAGAGAGAGAGAGAGGGGGGGGTACAGAAGTGTTTGTGGACATCTTCATGTGAATATGCATGAGTGCATTTGTTTGTTTTTGTGTGTGTATGTGCATTCGTATGTCCATGTGTAAATCCATAAATACATCTATATGTATCTATGTTCCTACTTATTTATTGTGATGAGAAAGGAAGTGGTACTCTGAATGTATGAATAAATGAATATATCTTAAAAGGTTTTACTAACGAGCAGAGGGGGAGAAATGCTTAATGACACCGATCCTGTTCAACATATTTATAGACCAAATCATGGAAAAATATCTCCAACAGAGACAACACAGATAAAATGAAATGTGGAAAAGTAATCAAGTGTAGAGTAAGCTAAATATTGTACGTAAACAAAATTGAGTTAATAAGAGATATTCATACAAAATTTTCTCGGACAAAAAATAGAGAGGCTAGGGATATAATTGTATTTTTCTATATTGAAAAGATTGTATTAATTGGATATAACAATGTACAGACTAGAAATACTTGTCTAAAACAGGGTTATGGAGCTTATTATACATAGGCTGTATATATATATATATATATATATATATATATATATATATATATATATATATACATGTATATATTTATATGTATATGTATATGTATATGTATATATATGTATATATATATATATATATATATATATATATATATATATAATGTATATATATGTGTATATAGTCTAGGGGTAGATTAAACACAAGTCTACCGAGATTCATGGTATATTGACACTAATTATATAAATACAATCGCAAGCTTTCGGTTGTTACATACAACCATCTTCAGGCAGATAAAATGACAGGAAAAGGTCCATGTCAATTATGCTAAGGTGCTACAAGATGACAAGGCTTTATGGTTCCAGTGAGGTGGAATTAGGAGAGGTTCGGGTCAGATCATAATGACTGGGGGGGGGGGAGCTGGACAGTGAGGTGGAACTAGGAGAGTTTCGAGTCAGATCCTAATGACTGGGGGGGGGGGGGCTGGACAAGGTGTCCGTTGATGTTATATGTCATATTGTCAAGGGGAATTTTGTCCTGGTGTGAGGGATTCTTTGTTTAAGAGTAAGGTGTCTAATGTGTTT
>NC_134810.1:5083789-5084864 GCF_046742065.1 Oratosquilla oratoria | reverse complement strand
TTGTATGTTGATGATTGGTGTGTGTTATGAAATGTAGACTTTCTCCAGGATGTGTAGTTTTTTGTGATTGTTACTGTGTTTGAGTATTTTGGTATTGTTAACTAGGTCTTGTCATGTTGGATTTCTGTTGTGATAGTGAGTCATATGTTTCCGTATGTTACCATTGCGGGCATGCATTGTGAGCCTTCGGCTAAGTGAAGTAGTGGTAACACAAATATAATTCATGTTAGGTAGAAATTTACAACCTTCTTCGGGGCAGGAGTATTGGTATACCACATTCGCTTGCTTTAGGGTGTTATCTTTTGTCAGGTTATTCTTCATGAACAGGCTAGAGACTTAGCATTGGTCTTTAACAAGACATGTCTATAAGAAAATTTACTGCCAAAATATACAAGTATATGTATATATGTATTAAATATTATATATATATATATATAATATAATATATATAATTTAAACCCACTCTCAGAGAAAGATAAGCTGAGATACAGAGTAAATCGTATATTTCGACCACTGACTGTGGTCCTCTTCAGCTGTTACAATTATAGGGTACATAGACAAGGGGTTATATACAGAGGAGGCAGTAACATTGGGGAACTCAGTAAGCCTCAGGTCACTTGCCCCGAGTGAGGTCTAGAGATGAACTTGTCAACTGCCATACTAGTTATGGCATCAGGTGACCATTGACCTTTGGAAGTATTATAATTTAGAAACTTTTTTATTAGTGAGGACTTATTTTTTTTTTAAACTACAATGTGAATTGTATACTGTAGCTGCATTCTTCCAATATATTCTGTGATCTAAAAGGCTGTATTCCTCCATTCTAACCTTTTAGATCACAGAATAGATTGGAAGAATGCAGCAACAGTATACAATTCACAATGTAGTTTCAAAAGAAAAATGATTGAATCCTCGCTAATAAAAAAGTTTCCAAATTATAATATATATATATATTATATATATAAGATATATACATATATATACATATATACATATATATACATATATATATATATATATATATATATATATATATATATATATAACAACCACAATGCACTTTAATTTTCAGCCA
>NC_134810.1:5071289-5073789 GCF_046742065.1 Oratosquilla oratoria | reverse complement strand
TGAAGATTAAGGGCAAATATTCTAAACACCTAATATTTCTGAGGCATTATTCCTATTTCAGGAATAGCAGAGGACTTGCAAGATATGCTGAGTGATTTGAATAAGGAAAGTATCAAAGTAGGTTTAAAACTAAACATGAGTAAAACCAAAGTAATGTTTAACACGAAAGTTCAAAGAGATTATAATCGATCGTAAGAGAAGTGTAGTAAAATCCTGGGGAGCTCTTTACCTTTATGTTTGAAACGTAAAGTTTACAATTAATGCATTCTTCCAGCAATAATCTACGGATATGAGATTTGGAAACTGACGAAGGCAATGGAGACAAACTAAGGAATGCACAGAGGAGAATGGAGACATCAATGATGGGAATAACGCTGAAAGGGAAATATATTGTGGAGGCAGTAAAAGAGAGGAAATGGAATTAGGCAGGTAAGTTAGAGCGAACGCCTGATGAGCGATGAAGCAAGTGTGTTACGGAGTGGACAGCGAAATGGGAAGCGTGGAAGAGAAAGACCAGACAGAAGTTGGAGAGGCGATATACAAAAATTTGCAGGACTGATGTGGAAGAGGTTGGCGCGGTCATGTAAATAATGGAATGCTATGTAAGAGGCCATTGTTCAGCAGTGGACTCAGGATGGATGATTTCTTTGACTAATTTATATATATATATATATATAATATATATAAATATATACATATCTATATATATATATATATATATATATATATATATATATATTATGACAAAACTGAAGGTGGAGGAAGAAAACGAGGAGTAATGGGAAAATTTCATGCTCTAGCGTTTTAACCCGCAGGCTCTTGATCACAAAGCTAACAACTCAAACATAACAGGGGATTTTATAATAGACGGGTCACCTCATGGGACGCTTCGGAGAGCTTGTTATTTTATCTGTGTATTCTTTTATTATTAATAATCTTGTGGCTTATACGTCTAGCAAAAGCCACAAGCTTGTTGGTAATAAAAGAATACACAAATAAGATAACAAACTCTCCGAAGCGTCCCATTAGATGATCCGTCTATGCATAAAAACCCCTGTTATGTTTGAGTTGTTAGCTTTGTGATCTAGACCCTACGGGTCGAAACGGTAAAGCATAAAATTCCCCCATTACTCCTAGTCCGCTTCTTATATATATATATATATAATATAGATATATATATATATATATTCATATGTATATATATACATATATATATATATATGTATATATGTATATCTATATATATATATACATATATAGTGTATATATGTGTACGTGTGTGTGTATACAATTATATACATACACACATACATATATACATATATATATATATATATATATATATATATATATATATATATTGGAAGTACGCCGTTAATAATGCATGCGTTGTTAAAGTCAACAGCTGAGATAGCATTATTCTGTTTATAGAATATCTTTTCTATGTTACGCATCAAATGTGCGGTCGTCTGGATGCAGATTTCTGAGTAGAGTACTGAAGTCCATGGTGTTTTCCTCACGACGTCTTTCGGCTCTAATTAGCCATCTTCAGGAGATGTTGTCTGGTTGAATTGTTGACAGAGAATTTCTGGAATTCAAGAAAAGACCACCTCGCTTGCGCGGGATCGGGTTTTGTGGGAGGGGAAGAACGTCTGTTAGAAAATGAAAAGATAGTAGTGTATAAAAGAGGGCTATTGCCACCGGGCGAATCGCGAGCAAATATGGGCTAGATAGTTTTCATGGCATAGGAGTACTTGACCAGGAGCCTTGTGGGAAGCGCCGACAGAGAATGACGCGGTTGATCGTGTGGCGGTATCTATCGGCGGAGAGCGGAGAGCCCAAACGTGCGCCAATCAGCGCGCGGGGTGCATCCTCTGTCTTCTCGTTGGTAACGACGTTTCAGGTTGCTGCTGTATATTAATAGCGGGTTTTTTATTGTAAATTAGCACCGCTTCTGTCATCTTTAGTCTTCTGGTGTCATTGTTTCTTTCAATGATGGAGGTGGTGCCTTCCATATGGTGTCTCTTAAGTGTTAGTCCATTGGTATACAAGATTCACCTCTTATAAAGGCCTTGTCTGTGGGAGGCAACTATTTTCCATGATGAGGCTTGATGTTCTTTTTGTTTTGTAAAAAATTATGAGCTTCAGGATGGCATGGGGGTCTGTAGGGATGACATGTGTGCTGATGATCTTTCTTAAAGCCTTTTCGTCTTCTTTATATGCGGAAGACATGAAGTTTTTGTAGAAGAGGGAAATATGACAAGGTTTTTCTGTTGTAGAGGGGGCTTATGTCATGAAACTGTCTAGATGTTGCTTTATTGTCTCATCAACTAATTGTTTTGAGTAACCATTATTGGCAAGGAGTTATGAGACTCTCTCTAATTCAGCATGGGTGGAAGTCCAAGTAGAAGAATGTGTGAGGGCTCTCTTAACAAAGGAATTTACCACACTCCTGTGGTATTTCTCTGGGCACTCACTAGCACCGTTGAGACAAAAACCC